>NW_025534643.1:0-168845 GCF_020615455.1 Coregonus clupeaformis
ACCCATATTGTTCGCATTCCAGCACAGCTGTTGCTTCCCTAACTTTTTCTCCATTTCCTCCATTTCGTCCGCACTACTCGCCGTCATTTCCGACCTCCAACCCTCTCTCACACTGTGAAACCTTGTCTGAGGAGAGGTGGCGAGCTGCACTGAAGGCCACACCTAATGCCGCGATCAAAACAACTGGGAACTCGGAACTGGAAACTCGGAAATCTCCGACTTCCGAGCGTTCAAAACAACTGGTAACTCCAAAAAAAACTGTGTGTGCTGCAAATGGTCAACATCAACTTTTGTGAACAGGGTAGGCCTATGCACAAAGCACGTTCTCTCCAATTGGTTGTTGTATATTTTTTAAACAGTACAATGATTGTATTTGATACATTTTTATAACGTTGAGCACGTAACAGTGCGGTCTAACGCCAACATATGACTGCTTTGTGGAGGCTGGGATGGACTATACATGGCTATTTCAATAACCAATCAGTGCACCTTCCAGCAAAATATATTGTACAACAAAAGTGATATGCATGTGCTAATTTTAAAATGATGTAAAGGAAATTAGCAACCCTTTCCTTTGAGAAATTGTATTATAGTAACCTGCCTATGTGTTACTATTTTTTTCTCTCACGTCTTTCCTTAGTGTTCTGTATGCTGTCTGACACACACAGCCTACCTAAAAGCTAGTAACTAGCTAGCTCATTACTGCCAGGCTCCAGCTACACCGAGGAAATACAACACAATTATCATAGAAACAGCTGAAGGTTGATGGCATTTTATTGGAAAGTGTAAGTATATTCTGCCGGTGGGGCTACATTAGCTATAAACAGCTAACGTTGGCTAGCTAAGGATTATGTTCGACATGTTTTTATTTTTGCGGCAAATTTACATCTAGCTATGCTAGTAGCTAAGCTATCGTTAACGAACTAACCGGGCTAGCCGTCCAATCTAGCTGTCTAGCTAGATATTTGTCATGGTTTATTGATGACCTTAGGTGCATGCAGTAGATAAAAAGATAAAAGAAAAATACTTTTTTTTTCTTATTACTAGCTAGCTACTGTTGGGGATTTATTATTCTCCTAAATTGATGGGATGACTAACTTAGAAAGAATGCAGTCTTGACTGGGCTAATGTAGGCTGTGACACCTGGCAAGGCTGTGATTGATGTGAAGAGCTGTTTTAGGGGTTAAAATAAGATAAGGATTGTGTCTTCAAATGCTAGACTATAATAGTTATTTGTGATCTGTGAGCCTTCCTTTGACTAGGAATGATGTCTAAGGGAGCTGGCTCTTCTCACTATGATAGGTTGTTATGATAATCTTGTGCCTGGCTGAAGTGTGTAACAAATGGCGCCGAGGAGATGAGAGCAACCCCTGAATCAACGGATTGGCTGAGAAAGTATAAACCACGCTCAAGTCTTTACTCTAATTGGCCAGCAGAGAAGTGGGAAACTCCCTCTGTCAGAGTATTTGGGTATTGTTTCTGGAACAATGTGTTAGTTGTCTGGGGTGTTCTGCGAGACATCTCAGAGAGCCCGTATATACGAAACATCATATTTACCATTGAAGGTTTTTGCATTAATTAAAATAACTAGTATACCTTAGAAGTCGTGTTGACCTCTTTTGTTCCTAATACCAGATTTGAATTGACGCGACATTGACAATTGGTGACCCCGACGTAAGTGAACTAAATTATGAAATTATTATGAGTAGATAAGCACAATATTGGGACATGCAAACCTTTGCTAAATGTGATGTTTAAAACCATGGTACCAGAGTGTTGATTCTACCGGCAAGGTCCGCTAAGAGACTGCTAGGTTCAGGAGACAATGCTGACATCTACCGGCAAGGTCCGTAATTGCGACATACGGCTAAGGTTCGGAAGATATAGGGAATAATTGGTTTAAGTAATTGCTATCGGCAAGGTTCGTAACTACGACAGTACGACTAGGTTCGAAGAATTACACCGGCAAGGTCCGTAACTACGAGGATACGGCTAAGGTTCGGGAAATTTTTGATATAGGGAATAATTGGTTTAAGTAATTGCTATCGGCAAGGTTCGTAACTACGACAGTACGACTAGGTTCGAAGAATTACACCGGCAAGGTCCGTAACTACGAGGATACGGCTAAGGTTCGGGAAATTTTAGATAAATACTAGCGACTGGCAAGGTCCATAACTTTGAGGATATGGCTAGGTTCAGCTGAGTATTTTTTAAAGATAGTAGAAGAGGCTGTGTGCCCAAATAGATTGTGTGTGGAACATGGGTGTCATTTATGACTGTGTGACATATTTGACTGTATGATAGGATTATGACTGTGTATTGTGAGTGAGGGCGATAACTGTGTACTATTTTTGCTGTGTGATAACTGTATACTACGCTTAACTGTGTACCATTTTTGGCTGTGAATACAAAGAATATTTTAAAACAGTAAATAATGAGAATTACAAATAGGAAATAAGGTTTAAATTATGCAAACGTTAACAAAAAGACACCCATAGGAGGTACTATAAAAAGTTAAACAGTGCGAGTGTTGTCGTATGCATGAAAGTGTGAATGATAAACCTGTATACCTTGATAGAAAACAAATTGGGAATCATAAGACGTCTGTGGCTGTCCAAACTGTATAATTTGGGAATAACTGTTGGATTTGTGGTTGCTTAAACCATATAACCCGTTAAAAACAATTGGGAACATAAAGCTAAAGTGATGAATTGTGTGACTGAACTAAAAGCGTTTGAACTGATACATTTGAAATATAACGTTTGGTGTTTGAAATAGCATAATACTGCTTTTGAATAGTTGTGTCGAAACAATTCGGTTTAGTATTTGATTTGAGGTTTGATGTTTGACATAGAATAATACTGGTTTTAGGTGCTTGGTTTGGGCTATTTGGTTTATTATTTGATTTAACGTTTGATGTTTGACCGTGCAAAATACTGGTTAAACAATTAGACCGAAATAATTCGGTTTATAAACGTGCACCAACTTTAACTAATTAGGTGGGAATTATTTGATTTAAATAAATGGACTGGAGTACTTTGAGTAACGGCGGAATATTGGAGGCGCGCTGGGACGAGAAGCAGCTCCTCACAGCTCCTCAAAAAGGTAGAGTTGCGAGGGGAGGGGCTGGAGAGAGCGAAAGTGTGGCTTTTGGAGCCAGAAAAGACTGGCAGTTGGCTGGGAACGCATGTGGGTATCTGACGAGAGAATGTCCTAAACTTGCTCACCGAGCGTAGACGTGCGTTGGGTGAGAAAGTAGAGAATGTTTACATTTGCATTTTTGGTAATTTGGCAGGTGCTCTTGTCTAGAGCGATTTATGGGAGCAATTGGGGTTGAGTGCCTTGCTCGAGGGCACATCGGCAGATTTTTCGCCTGGTCGGCTCGGGGATTGTAATCGGTGACCTCTCGGTTGTTGGAGCGGCGCTATTGGTCACTAAACTGTCGGCCGCCCCATATGAGTTTAAGATTGTGGCGTTGTTGGATAATATGATGGCGGAATAAACTGACCATAAGTAATGTTGTTTTAGACGTAATGTATAATATAGTACAAAACAAATAGAGGGTTAAATTGAACTAATTATCATGGTAGAGCTAACGTAGTACAGTGAGGGAACTTCATTTTGTGTCAGAGGGTAAGATGAGATCATTAATGGTACTATTAGTGGAAATCTATTTATCATTTCAAGGCATGGAGTAACAATCTGCATTTATGAGTGTAAATTCCACGGCTGATGTGTTGATTGAATGGGTACGATGGAGTATTTGGTTTGGTAATGTTGAATGGACTATTTGTAGCGTGTTTATGGGTTAAATAGAAAAACTAAATTATACAATAGGGAATCAAAAGGAGAGAGAGTTTTTTGCTGAGGTGAAAGCTACTGCGATTTTCATTTGGTGACGTCACTTGCTCTATGAGCTGGGAGTAGTTACTTTGAGAGCATCGCAGATGGTGTGAAGTGACTGGCGATGTCCCTGGTTCGAATACAGGTAGGGACAGTAGACAAAGCTTTCGCAGTGGGGCTATATACCTAAATTACTATGTGGATTGAGAAATGTGAAAGATTGAATTACATAGCTTAAATAGAAGTATTCTAGAAAAGTCTATGAAAATATGTTATAAGGTTACCATGCGCTCTCCCCGAAGGAGCAAGGGGAGGGTGAGAGACAGTATAGTTCAGATGATAAGAATGTCATTAAGCGTATGCTGACCAACGATAGCAAGTATTTGTTTTATTAATTAGGGCATAATCAGAGAGAACAGTTAAATACATTGAATAGCGAACTGAAATGGGTTAGCGGGAAAATACAGAATAATTGGACGATTTTAAAACAATAATTTATTTTGGTTAGGATGAAAGTATGCATTGGCTGTTGTGCTGGGGAATAGCGCCAGCCTGTAGTGGGTTATGGATTTGTTACATAAACTTATATTTTAAATTAAAGTGATGGAATAGGCTACAATTATAACATTATCAGAAAAAAGACACAATTTAATGTGAAATAGTTATTACAAGTATTATTGATAGTTATTACAGTTATTATCATTGATCCAGTAATGATATAAGGATAGTAGAGGAAGGCAGGGGATTTAATCTCATTTAGGGAAGTTATATTAGGAAGAAAATACCATTAAATGAGGGAACATTTGATGTAACCGTGATTGTATTGGCTAAAAACTCAAATATGACATTTACAGGGAGGACAGGAACAATAGAAGGGAAGACAGGTTTTCCTAGGGGGTTGAATAAATAATTGATAAATGGATCATTTGAGATGAGATCACATGTAGCAGAGTTAGGGTAATCAATTAAATAATCATTGTATACTCGAGGAATTTTGAGTGGTTTAATGGATTAGTTAGGAGGAATTAGAATGATACAAACAATTATTGATGGGTTAAGACTGGGAATATCTATCATGTTTTGTGTGTACTACCATCTTTAGATTATAACTAGGAGAAAGAGATTAGCTCATCTCAGTTAGGCAGTATTTAGGTCATAAAAGTGAGCTATCAAATTGAGTGAGGCCTGGCTATTTGTGATTGTCGTTTTTTCAAATTGGGTTAAAATGGGTTCACAGAGCCAGAGGCTGTACAGAGAAAGTTGGAGCCCCCATGTTGCCCTAGTGAAAGAACATTCAGAGGAATGGTTAACACTAGGTACATGGATAAAACAGGGGAAAAACATTACTGACTGGCAGAATACACCAAATGGGGATCAGTATGGCCACTCCACTGGGAGATATAGAAGAAAGTTAAATTGGAGAGCAAAAACCCAGCCCAGTGTCCATCTGGAGATAAGTTTTAACGGATGACAGGAAGAGATTTTCTTAACTCAGGAACAGGAGGCTGAGTTAGAAGCAATTCCGTTCAAATTATGGTCACAAGGATAACAGATGTAGGACTAATTAAGGGGGTAGCTCCAGTACAAGTGATTCCTCGATTCGATAATAGACCATACCAAAAGCAATATACTATGAAACCAGAAGCAATAAAAGGGATAACACCTACATTTGAGCATTTACTTAAGGGAGGGGTGATAATTCCTGGAGATGAGGTACAATGAAACTCTCCAATATTTCCTGTTAGAAAGGAGGCACCTAGCGCCGACTGGAGGATGGTCATGGACTTGCAGGGGGTTAATAGAAATATCATTGCTGAAATACATTGCTGAACCAATTGAAACCAGAGAACTCCTATTTTACAGTGATAGATTTAGCTAATGCTTTCTTTAGTATCCAAGTTCGTCCGGATAGTCAGGGGTGGTTTGGCTTTACATTTCAGGAAAGGAAATGGACTTAGGCTAGGATGCCTCAAGGCTACTCGGAAAGTCTTACAATCTTAGCCCAGGCTATAACTAAAAATTTGGGAAAGTTTGAACCTAGGGAAGGAAGCAAATGTTAGTTTATGTAGATGATATTCTATTGGCTAATCCCACTCAGGAGGGATGTAAGAGGGATACAATCCAATTGTTAACCTTCCTGGCAGAACAGGGACACAAAGTGAGCAAAAGAAACTTCCAACTTTGGTAGAGCGAGGTCATTTACCTAGGACACACTATAACACAGGAGGGGCGAATGTTAAACTCATCCAGGAAAACTGCTATATTTGGCGCGCCAAAACCGTTAAAACAAAAAACAAATGATGAGCTTATTGGTAATGATAAAGTGCTGTAAAGTTTGCATACTCCATTATGTACTGCATACGGGTAAATTAAGTGATCTTATCTATGGGAAGGCAATGGTAGCCCATGGTAAAGTAATTTGGAACTCTAAGGAGGCATACATACATCAGGGATGTTATCCAAATGGTAGAGAGTAACGAGGGATATGACATTGGTAGTGATTTAAAGATGATGAAGATTTTTGGTGGGCTATTAGATATAACTGGGTTAATCATGATTTTAATCAAGATTTTTATTCTTTGTTGCTAGACAGAAGACTTAGGTGACTTAAAAAATAGACTTGTCATGTCCAACAATTAGTCTTCAGGTCAAGCCCGGGAGAGCCTGGGTAGAACAGAGTTTGAACTAAACATGAGTGTTTTTACAAGATAAGAGATTGAATGATTGGATTACTAATTGATTCTGAACTGGATGAAAGTTGAATTTAGCTGCCATAAAAGACAAAGGAAGTGGGAGGAGTAATAAAGAAGCAAAAGATAATCTAAAAAATGAAAGGCATGGCAATTGGATGATACATTGCATAAGGAAGGGTTTAGAAAGGTGGTAATATTGACACATGGGCAAATCATGTGTCAAAAAAGGGGGAGTGATAGGATTAGATAATAAAGATAGGATTAAATAAAAATAAAAAAACAACAATAGAAATTGAGAGCTCAACATGTATGTGTGAAGATAGTTTATTAACCACACCCGTATGTCAGAGGTTTTGTGCCCCACAGGTGAACTAAAGGAGAAGGTGACCCACTCTATCTCACCAGGAGACTGGGTGTGGATCCAGTCCCTAAAAGAAGAAATACTGGAAGCAGGCCTGTTGGAAAGGGCCCTATCAAGTTCTATTAGATCCATCTGGGTGCATGTCACACACTGCAAAAAGGTAAACCCAGTTACACCTGATGAACAAACACAGAGTTAGGAGAAAGATCCGATCACCATTAGGGCTCGGGGGTTGGCTCCTTAACGAAGATTCCCTTACCCTGTCTGATCATCCCTGTGTGAGTTTGGTAGAAGGTGAAGTAATGGGTTGGCGTCTGACATGTTCTCAGGGCAAGGGTGGGGATTCACAGGTCTCCTGACGGTAGGTAGCTGTCTGATTGTGGGGGCCATATTCCTAACACACTCAAACCCTTCTGATCAGCCAAAAGTAGTAGTTAACCTAAAACAAGTTGATAAAATAATACCTGAGCACAGTCTATGAAGGCATAGGAGACAGCTAGACGTAGGGAAAGGGGAAGATTAGGGACTTTAGGGGAGGACATCACTGTATGTGTGTCGCCGTGTACATCCTGGGACTATGTAGTTGCTTATGTCGAGAGCGTGGGGGATGTGTAGGTCTCCGTGCACAGTTTAGGGACAGGTGAAGTATTGTGAAAATAGGGAATTACCAGAAATGGCAGTGCGACCCATAGAAGGGTAGGTACTGTCTGAAAGTCTGAAGTACGCAAAAACAGGTTACAGACCTGACAAGTGAGATATCCTCTTCAACTGGGGCACCCTATAGAGTAAACCTCTCTGAGGGAGGTAGTGAGACAGTGCAACCTATAGACCTGAAGAAAGTAGGACAGGTGGAGATGGGGTGTAGGAATCTTGACCGGTGGTTGGAATGGATTTAGTATACGGCAAGAACTATGTCTAAAGAGGACTGTTATGCCTGTGGGACAGCCAAACCAAGGTTAACAACTACTCCGTTCCCCTTGACAGGCTTTGACTCTCTGACAGGTTTATCCTCCATACAAGCCACCTGGGAATGTGGTGAAAGAGTCTTGTAGTAACTTGAACTATCAGTATCCCCCGATAACAAAGTCATTCCGACCTAGGTTGCCTACGTTTGAAGTCTCAGGGGATTCTAATTGTTATTCTAGGACTAGTAAGATAGGATACAGAGTAGGGCATCTTAGCTCTGCTCCTACACAGAGAATATCACAACTGAAAGAGACCATGACTAATCTCTCCTCTTTGTTGCAGCCAGAGGATTGTAGGAACTAAAACCAGGCCCGTGCTGACATCTGATGGTTGTGTGGTGATAACTGATTGTGAACTCACCTACATACGCAAACAATCAAACGTGTCAGAGACTGGTGAGTTGTCACGTAGAAAGTATTACCTCCTCCCGGGATCCTTTGATGAAAGGATCCTTTGATGGGGTAGGAGTACCTCGAGAGGTTCCAGAACAATTCAAAGCTAGGAATCAGATCGCAGTTGAGTTTGAATCAAGTATTTTTTGGTGGTCAACAATTAATAAAAACGTAGATTGGATAAATTATAT
Source organism: Coregonus clupeaformis (assembly GCF_020615455.1). NCBI lineage: Eukaryota > Metazoa > Chordata > Actinopteri > Salmoniformes > Salmonidae > Coregonus > Coregonus clupeaformis. The sequence continues at coordinate 8,447 of NW_025534643.1, forward strand.
TTACTATAACCAGCAAAGATTTATAAACCACACTTGTGATGCAATAAAGGGATTAGATGAGCAGACAGCGGCAACTATCTTAATGACAAGGCAGAATAGAATAGCTTTAGATATGCTTTTGGCTGAGAGGGGCGGAGTTTGTGTTCTGTTTGGATCTATGTGCTGTATTTTCATCCTCAAACAATATAGCACCGGACGGGTCAGTGACAAAAGAGCTTCATGGGAGTAACTACACTGACGAACAAACTGGCTGAGAGATCTGATATTGATAGCTCCATAAACGGTTGGTTTGATAACATATTTGATAAATGGAAAACTATTGTTGTAACTATTCTGGGTGAAGTTATAGCCTCTATGGGTATACTTGTTCTTTGTGGATGTTGTCTTATTTCCTGTGTCTGAGGTTTGGTGAGAAAGGAGATGGAGAAGGTGATTTCCCACAGATGGTGAGATAAGGCCCAATCCTGGACTCCAACCTAGGAATGGAGGATATGACCTACCAGGCTTGGTGGAGTGACACTAGAGGGTGTCTAAAGGGGGGCAAAATATACTTCTCTGTTTGTGTTTTATGTTTTAATAGTCTTATGTTTTGTGTTCTATTAATCCTGTGTTTTATGCTTTATTAATCAAGTTAACCATGTGAATGTTTGTCTTTTCTTATGTGATGGTTTGAAGTTCCTTGGTGACTGGTAACAATTTGCAAGTGGGGTGTAGATGGACTGAGGGTTTGAATTTTTTAGTATCATTATGGCCTATTAATAAAAGTGTGATTTTTTGTTTGTATTGTATTATAATGAATGACAATCTGTGTTTTCTTATTTTTTGAATCACACCTTATGAGGTGTGAAAAGGGGGACTATTGGGGATTTATTATTTATATTATTAACTTAGAAAGAATGCAGTCTTGACTGGGCTAATGTAGGCTGTGACACCTGGCAAGGCTGTGATTGATGTGAAGAGCTGTTTTAGGGGTTAAAATAAGATAAGGATTGTGTCTTCAAATGCTAGACTATAATAGTTATTTGTGATCTGTGAGCCTTCCTTTGACTAGGAATGATGTCTAAGGGAGCTGGCTCTTCTCACTATGATAGGTTGTTATGATAATCTTGTGCCTGGCTGAAGTGTGTAACAAATGGCGCCGAGGAGATGAGAGCAACCCCTGAATCAACGGATTGGCTGAGAAAGTTTAAACCACGCTCAAGTCTTTACTCTAATTGGCCAGCAGAGAAGTGGGAAACTCCCTCTGTCAGAGTATTTGGGTATTGTTTCTGGAACAATGTGTTAGTTGTCTGGGGTGTTCTGCGAGACATCTCAGAGAGCCCGTATATACGAAACATCATATTTACCATTGAAGGTTTTTGCATTAATTAAAGTAACTAGTATACCTTAGAAGTCGTGTTGACCTCTTTTGTTCCTAATACCAGATTTGAATTGACGCGACTTTGACACTACCTAACAGGGCCAGTTGGCGGTGTCAACTCGTCGTTAACGCTAGCTTGCTCGGAACTTAGCTACGTTAGCTAGCTAGCTATTCTAGCTAACGTTTACATGTGTCCACTTAATTTGCATTACTACCTACCCGTAACAAGCTATCTTTCTACCCTTAGCAAGCTATCTCTGTAGCTAATATTTCTGCTAAAGCTAACTAAATCACCAGTAGCTAGCTAGACACGCCGTTATAACTAGTCAACTAGCTAGGTTATATCAGGGATTTTGCCAAATGTTGCGGTGGGTACCGTTTAGCTAGCTAGTTAACGTTAACTAGCCTACTTTGAAGTAACTTAGTAGCTAGCTAACTACTCTTGCATTGTTTCCATTGCACCGTAGTGATATATTTGCTTGCTATGTTTAAATGCTTTTAACTAATACCTTTCCAGAGGCTTAACAACATTTGGTCATACTGCTGTTAAAGTGGAAAACAAAGGAAGTGCCCATGCTATTCAAACTGGGTTTCCAGGTTGATGTTGGCTTCATGTATCCAACAGCGTAACCAGAGTGAACAGGGAAACAAAACAAAAATGATCAACTACTTGTTACTTAGTGCTTTTTACATATTCTGTAAACGTGGTGGTTTTGATGATCAAATGGTAAAGTACATCAAAGATACTGGTCTGGATTGAATTGATTGGTTAGTGTAGGGTAATTAATAGGCCTGTGACTAGTGGTTGTGTAAGACTGTATATGCAGTTCCTTAGAGTGTTAGCTATTATGAATCATGGCAAAAAAAATGGTTTGCTCTCTGTGAGTGTTTGCATCTGCATCCTCATCATGACTGTATGTATGCTGTGGCCACAGTTCAAACTATGATTTAGGCCTTTCTTGACTTTATTGGGGACCGATAGAATACAGTCAGTCGGATAACATCTCACAAAGTTCTACACCGGTAGCCTGTCTAAGTGAAATTAGCTATAAAGGGAACGCTATAAAGAGATCTGCAATTAGGATAGCTAGTCAACATTAATCTGTCAGTGTCACATCATGATTTACATGGCATTTTGAATATGTCCTCTGTAGCTAAGCTGGTAGTGCACGGCGCTTGTAACGCCAAGGTAGTGGGTTCGATCCCCGGGACCACCCATACACAAAAATGTATGCACGCATGACTGTAAGTCGCTTTGGATAAAAGCGTCTGCTAAATAGCATATTATTATTATGCACGATTGCGTAAGTTAGATGTGAGTACAAGGGCCTGGCCTACACAGCCAGACTGTCAGGGGGGAGTTGGGTGTAAATGTAGTCATGTAATTGTAACCTCACTTTGGTGAAGGAGTCAGATAAGACATAGGCTGTATTTTGTCTAGGCTAGAAATCACTGCTGGATGTTTTGCACCAGTCTGTGATGAGGGTGAAAGACGAAAACATAGAAAGACGAAAACATAGACCTCAAATCTCTGATTTGAGGTCCACGTAATTCAAACTATTGTGCCTGATCTTACATTAACAACGTTTCCAATGTCCAGTTTTTATGTGAGTAAAGTCATACCAAAAAAATGAAAAATGCACCCGCTGTGATAGAAACAGGAAGTGTCAGTACAATTTTATAAATGTCGACAGACAATTTGTTCGTTCGACATGGTGGGATCTTTTTGTGTCGGTAAACTGAATTATGCGACAAATTGCGGTGGAAGCAATTTCCTGCGCAGTTATTGAAAGAATAACCATGTTGAGGTAAATTTGCAGTCACGCAGTGCTATGTTGTGTGGTCCTCCCACTACGACTTGAAAAAGCATGCCCAGTTTATTAGGCTACAGATGCAATAAGTTATAATGAACTTCACAGGGTGGTGAAAGTGCACGGTGATGAGTTTGATGCTCTTTTCCAATAAATATCAAGGGTCTTAATTTGTATGCTAGTGACATGATGATCAGTGATTAGCTGCTGTCGTGTATTGAGATTATGACGTTGTTAAATGTTTTTAAGTGGAACTGAAAGAATGTTGATTTTAGTATCAAGAGGGAATGTTTTAGTGTAACGCCACATACAACAGACAGGAAGTGTGTTGTAGACAGGGGAGACTGGTGATTGGCCAGAAGAGGGAGCCCATCTTTTTGCATTGTTTATAAGTAGGGGTTAAACGATGAAAGGGCAGAACGGCCATTCCAATCTGAGGCGCCGTTCTCCGGATGTCATGACATCTGTCACTCATGCTGAAAGCTTGTGATATGAATAAACTTATGATCAAAGATTCAGTATGAGCGGACTCCTTTGTTTATCAGCAATAATTGCCACCATTCACCCGATACGACAAATGGCGCCCAACGTGGGGCTGGTCTGCAAATCTCCTTTGTTTCATTCAGCCGCCAGGCTAACTCGCTTTGAAGCAATGGCCAGACAAGGGAGAGTTTTTCTTACCGCTTTGGAGCTTGTTAGATTGGATTCTGCTTGTGTACACTGGAGAGATGTACCATACGACCGTGCCTCGGGTGGCGTTATTGCTGTTGACTAGGAGTCTGGTAATAATTATTCTAAAATTGTACAGCAATTGAAGGCAGATATTAACGGCAGATATTGGCAGAATAAAGTAAGGTAGATACGTATATGCAATTAGAGCATTGTGAATCTGGAAAGACCTCGAAACGAGGCGACTCTTTAGGAGTGGGCCATGAAATCCTGGCAACGCGCTAGTGTGGGGTCAGGTTGGTTCTGGGAACCATGAGGTGGACGATGATATGTATGTTATGCTCATCTTATAGTCGACGGATTATTCGTTTGGGGTAACCGCTCATATGATTATCCAGAACTTACGGCAGCATAAAGTTAGCAGGTGATAAATGGACAATGATTTGGGCACAATGCAAGGTTACTTAGGGCGTGGTAGGCCGCAGTTAGCTAAAGGCTAAGGCTAATTCTAAATGCTGGATTGGGTTTCATGCTACATGGTACATAGCGGCTAATGCTAAATGCTAATTGTGTTGTGTGCTACATGCTAATGTATCCTTAGAGGTCCCATTGCGATGGACTAAGCCTCTTAAAATATGTATGTGTGTGTAGAATTCAAAGTTCTACGCAAATGTGAGCTCTGTTATGTGTAATTGTGTGAGTATAAGGTATAAAATAGTGAAGCTGTAGCGTAAGGCTATCGTTCTATTGTCTGGGAATCGTATCATTAGATGCATTTGCGCATGCGTTTAATTTTATGACACTACACTACAAAATGTGGGAGTTGTAGTTTATGGCACGAGATTATGAGACGTTGGGTTCCGGTACTAAAAAACTACGACATGCGGTTATTTGCTAAAACTACAAAAACGGGATTGTGGGTAACGTGTCATATTTCTGGGGGGCTGCGTGCTGCAGGAATAGACACAGACGAGGGAATAAAGAGGAGAGATTTTAACGCAAATCTTATAGTTTAAAGCGGCTGGTGTTTGAATATGAAACTATTTGTTGAGATGTAGTGAATTTATACATTAAGTATATGTTGACGGAGTATAATGAATTAAATTAAATGACGGATTAAAATAAAATAAAAATGTTTTTGAGCGATCGATAATTATTCCTGAGTTAATTCTTAGAGCGAATGTAGAACGAACGAATATTGAATGGTTGCAAATACTCAGTGATTGCATTAACTACTACAATGTTATTCTGTGTTTTTGTTCTTCTGTCATATGAGAGGAACGATAAGCGAGAGGAGAGAGGAGATACAGGAAGTGCTGACGTGACGTCACGTGACGCGGCAGAGGATCAAGTCAAAAAAGGTTTTGAGACTGGTCTGGTTACAAAATATTTGATGTTATGACAATTTCGCATAGGCTTGGCAAACTGATTCATTAAAAATTGCATTTTGGAGGCTATGTGCATCACTTGGGTTAATTACAGATGTGTTGGGAATCAAGGACTGACATTATTCTGTAAAATTAAGATAAGGGTTTATGGGAATTGTAGTGTTGTAGGGTTAGAGGCTTTGTTTATGGGTATTTTAGTCTGAAGTTGACTACTTGCATTTGATGGGTTGTGGTAAGATAGCCACCACTAATTGATAAATTGGTGACATAGGATATAGGAATAAAAATTGGTTTTAATTATTCATAATTTTTAATTGATTTTTTAATTGATTTTTTATTTTAATTGGAAATGGTTTTTGATAAAGAATTTAATGGAATTTTCTTTCATATTCATATTTTGGTTGATTGATTTATTAAAAATATATATATATATATATATATATTTTTTTTTTTTTGGGAGTTGTTAGGTTTATATTAATAATTAGAGGGGGGAAGCCATAGGCTATATAGTCTAAAATAAAATAATTCACGATAAAGGAATATAAAAGGGTTGTTACAATGGGGAAAAACGACATCAAGGCTATAAAAGTCACTACACCGATTGATATAGTACAAAATAGTAACCCTTTAACTAGAGTTGTCACGATCGTCTTGAAGCGAAGTAGACCAATACGCAGCCTGTTGCACGAACATGGTGATCTTTATTATCGACAGTGATAAAAAGCACACTAAACAAAACAAATACACGACTCGTGAAGTCCACGGTAAACAAATACCGACACGGAACAAAAACCCACAACACCCAAGGGAAAACATACAGTTTAAATATGGCTCCCAATCAGAGACAACCAGCCGACAGCTGACACTCGTTGCCTCTGATTGGGAGTCACACAGGCAAACATCGAAACAGACAACCTAGAACACCCAAACAAAGAAACAGAACACATAGAATGAACACACCCTGGCTCAACATATAGAGTCCCAGAGCCAGGGTGTGACAGTACCCCCCCCTAAAGGCGCGGACTGTGACCGCGCCTCAACAAAACCCCAAACAGGGGAGGGCTGGGTGGGCATTCCTCCTCGGAGGCGGCTCCGGCTCCGGCCTTGACCACCACCCTTCCATAATTCCGCCGTAGCGCCCCTGGTCCGGTCTGACCCCGCTGGCTGGATCTGGACTGGACATTGACAGAGCGGATTGCTTACGCTCCGTTGTGGAGCAGCTGACCGGTCTTACCAGGCTGACGACTCGCACCCCGGGCTTGGTGCGAGTAGCAGGAACGGGCTGAACCAGGCTGACGACTCGCACCCCTGGCTTGGTGCGAGTGGCAGGAACGGGCTGGACCAGGCTGACGACTCGCACCCCTGGCTTGGTGCGAGTGGCAGGGACAGGCCGGACAGGGCTGGCGACGCACACCGTAGGTTTGGTGCGTGGAGCAGGAACAGGCCGGGCAGGGCTGACGACGCACACCGTAGGCTTGGTGCGTGGAGCAGGGACAGGCCGGACAGGGCTGGCGACGCACACCGTAGGTTTGGTGCGTGGAGCAGGAACAGGCCGGGCTGGGCTGTCGACGCACACCGTAGGCTTGGTGCGTGGAGCGGGAACAGGCCGGGCTGGGCTGTCGACGCGCACCGTAGGTTTGGTGCGAGTGGCAGGAACAGGCCGGGTCGGGCTGGCGACGCGCACCGTAGACTTGGTGCGGGTGGCAGGAACAGGCCGGACCGGGCTGGCGACGCACACCGTAGGCTTGGTGCGTGGAGCAGGGACAGGCCGGGCTGGGCTGTCGACGCACACTGTAGGCTTGGTGCGTGGAGCAGGGACAGGCCGGACCGTACTGGGAACACACACCACTGGCTTTAAACGGGGATCAGGAACGGGCCGGACCGGACTGGCAATACACCTCAGTACCAGTCGCCGTGCCTCTACGACTTCCTTCCCTCCTCTCGCCAATGGCTCCCGTAACCCGGTGGCCTTCTCTCCTCGTCTCCTATTTCGCCCTGTGGCAGCCTCCTGCTGCCCAGTCGACCACGCCGTGTGCCCCCCCCTAAAAAATTATTGGGGGTGCCTCTCGTCCGTCCGACGATGGCACTGCTGACGCCGCTGCTCCTCTCCTGCCTGGGTCTCCCCCTTCATAGCCCTCCGGTACCGGACGGCCTCCTCCTCGGTAATCTGCCCCCAACCGAGGAGGACATCCACCAGCGTCACCTCCTGCGTGTGTTCCTGGACACGCTGCTTGGTCGTTGTATGGTGGGTTTTTCTGTCACGATCGTCTTGAAGCGAAGTAGACCAATACGCAGCGTGTTGCACGAACATGGTGATCTTTATTATCGACAGTGATAAAAAGCACACTAAACAAAACAAATACACGACTCGTGAAGTCCACGGTAAACAAATACCGACACGGAACAAAAACCCACAACACCCAAGGGAAAACATACAGTTTAAATATGGCTCCCAATCAGAGACAACCAGCCGACAGCTGACACTCGTTGCCTCTGATTGGGAGTCACACAGGCAAACATCGAAACAGACAACCTAGAACACCCAAACAAAGAAAATGAACACACAGAATGAACACACCCTGGCTCAACATATAGAGTCCCAGAGCCAGGGTGTGACAAGAGTATTGCTAGGTTATCCGGCAAATGAAACAAAAGTTCCCCTTCATTCTCAAACAAAAACTGATAAAAGATTCCAGCGATAAGATAAACAAAGCTATAGAGATAAGGCTAAGGGAAGTAGAGCTTAGGGATGTTTATCCTCAGTTTCCAGTGATCATCCAGGAGGGTGATTGTTGCATCAGAGATGAAGATGAATAATAGATAGAGGACAAGCAGAAATGACGATAAAGATGAATCCAAAACTCCAGAAGGAAGAAAATGAGATGTCTGGAAGAGAAGACGAGGATGATGAAGATGAGAGTGATTGAGAAGAGGTCATGGGTGGATATGACTCTGTGATCAGAAGGAAGTTGGCAAGAGAGGAAAGAAGAAGGATACTAGAGATTGGATCTCTGATGGAAGTTGAAGGAAGAAGGATACAAGAGATTCGAGTTCAGATGAAGACAGCGAGAAAGAGGAGACTGAAGGTGCTGTGTATTCAAAAGGAGTTTGTCCTACAAGGACTGGCACAGAAGAAAAGTAAGAAGATGATGGAATATGATATTTTGAGGACAGAACTTAGAATATAAGCTGTTGAAAAATCCTGATATGTCAACAACAAAGAACAGGATGAAGAAACTCTCAGAAAACTCAATCATACAACTGGTGGAGAAGAGAAGCTTTGGTTATGAAGAATCAGAGTGAACCAAATCAACAATCACTGTTACAGCTTCAACTGAACAATATCAAATACAATTGTACCAGCCAAGGGGGGTACCAGGTGTTCCATATCCACAGCCAGTTTCTGGACAGACACAGAATTGGAGAGGAAGAGGACGAGAAGGCTTAGAAGGAGGAGGAAGATTTCAGCTACACTTCCAGCAACTTTCAGAAGACTGTTATAATTATGGACAGGTTGGTCACTTTACCTGTGAGTGCAACAAGTCAGGAGGAAACAACAGAGAACATTTTTAAGGAAGATACAGGGGCCAGTCAAGATCACCTGTTCTCCAGGTGAACCCTAAGGATTCTAGAGTGCCTAGAAGATACGAAGGGGGGTGTCAGCTGATAGCATCGATTAGAGAAGAAGAGAAAATATCCAACAATTGAAGTAAAAACAGGACTATGAGAAGTGATAGTGAATAGTGGAAAAACTTATCTGTGTTCAGCCTAAAGAGGTTAAACATCTCACTATGTAAAATTAACTAATTAGGATAGGGATTTGAGGTAGTAAAACAGTTAATTACTCTTAAGGTACTAATATAAAAAATATACCTATTGCAGTGTTGGGAAGAGATGCATTGTTTAAATTGAATTGTACAATAAGATGTACACTAGACGACTGTCTGGTAGAAGATTTTAAAAAGTAGGGTTTTTGGGAATCATATTTGCTTAAAAAGATAATATCATAGGAAGGATGATAATCTATTAGACTGCCTATTAGACAATCTGTCTGAAAAATAAAGTTAAAAGGGGTGACTGTTATTCTGGGTTACATTCTTACACCAAGAGATTTCAGGCTAGGCTAAAAGGTGTTTAGTCGTTTGCCAAGTCTGTGTGTAAAGAAGTCAGAAGCAGGTGGGGACTTTCCCAATCACATATTCTAAAAATTTGGTGGTAAAGGGATTTTGTGAATAAATCAGTGGAAAAGGTTTTTAAAGGTTAGGAGAAAAGATTAGATTAAAATAAGTTAGGAGAACTAGGTTGAAGGAACTCTAAGACAGTAAGCTAAGTTTCAAAGTTAGTAGTAAGAGAGAGAACAATGGTGAAGGACACTTTAGAGTAGGAAGATCAAGGTAATTGTAGGTGTATTTTTTATAATCAAAAGTTTGAAAGTCAGGGATTAGAGATAGGACTGAGAGTTGGGAAAAAGTGACACTAGTGGTGATAGATGGAAGTACAAGCAAAGACAACTTTTCTTTGGGGAAAACTAGAAGTAACTACGGACATTAACACTTCAATATATTAAAACAACAATGAGAAGCAATTTAACTCTTTCAACATTGATAGTTAGTAAAGCCATAAATATATCGCATTTGATTATAAGTGAACCAATAGCTCCAGCACCAATTTTAGGGGAAAAAATACTTATTAGGGTTAGGATGGGGACGTTCCTCCCACATGGAGAGATAATTATGGAGAATAAGTATTGTTATCAGGACCAGGAGTAGAAGCTGTGGCACCTAATCAAAGGAGGTCAGGAAGAATATGTTACAGTAGTCACTCCAACAGTAAATAATACACATAGGATATCGGTAGCTTTCGCACTAGAAGTAGTTAAGAGTGTTAATACATCAACTAAATCAACTACTTTAATGGTAACTTTGGAAGGGATTTATGATACGATGGCAATAGCAAATGTAGGAAGTATGACACCGACAACAACTTTTCTGAAATTAAATGGGGAATTTTAGACTCAGGGGTTTATGTTACGGATGGAGAGTGCTGTCAATGATAGTACGAATAGGGTTAAAATAGGAGAGCAGATAGTAGTAGAGAACAATATAGATTCATCTGAAATAGTGATACTATCATGGAGGTACAGGATGAGGTCTTTGATTTTAATGACAGACAAGGAGAGGTATCTGCAGTACCGCTCGTTAGGGGAGAGAGAAACTAAAGGGAGTGGTTTGATTCTTCTGTTGTGAAAATTAGAGATAGATGGGCAGGTTCCAGCAGCTCATTCTGTAATATCAGTGAGGAATCTTGAGGGTCCATGTCTGGTTAGAATTCCAGCACCAAACATGTTAGAGACGGTCGCTCGACCTCTATCAAGTATGTGTCAATTTTATGCTTTGTCATGACTGTGGTATCAGCAACAATCAGTAACAGATAAAATAATGTCGTTGTCAAAACATTTGTTTAAGCCTAGGGTTAGGTGTTATTGGGTTAAGTGAATTAACTTGTGTGAATTTGTTAGATGGGAAGAAAACTCAGGTAACAGCAAACCCTGGAGCATTTGAGGTGTAACCATTGAGGGCTAAAAGTTGTTTTTGTTCTAATAAAACATATGAGGTAAGGGGTATGTTTATGGGAATATCAGATTGTGATGTTATATGATAACTTTGGGTATGCATGACCTTAAGGGTAGTAATGAGAAATATGTTACTTTTTATGTACCAGGTAGTAAGAAGAGCAGGACTTTGATGGTAAAAGATTAGCTTTTGCCTGACAATGTGACTATGGGGAATTTTAGAGATATTTGGAGGGTTTGTGGTGATAAAGCATATATATTCTTACCGTATGGATAGACAGGATGTTGTTACATGTCAACGTTGAAGCTTCCATATGAGGTTTCTACCATTATAAGAGGGGTAGCACCGGACACAGAAATCTGAAGCTATATTTGAAATTGGATGAAAAGAGACATGGCTACATGTCATAGTCTTCAAGCCTATCATTGAAGGATAAATCTAAGGGAGAAGGGGGACTTTTTCCATGGTATGGTGTAACATTTGGAAAGATCATATTGATAATATTAGTAGATACTTTGAGTCCAGATAGTTCAGATATTATCACTAGGGTTATATATGCATTGAAGAATATAAGGGATGCGTTTGGGAGATCTGAGAAGACTTGGTTGCAAGATCAGGTAGGCCAGTAGGGGCAGTGATGGGTTACATTTAATGGCAGCTTTGATAACACTGTGTGATGTTTGTAATTTGTTACTGACCTTTGAGAAAGCTATGATATTGAGATAGGTTGGAGTAGTCATGCCTGGAGACAACACTCAGATGCCGGTGTTGACTGTTCCTGATCTGGATGAAGATGGACAAGTGGAACTGAATGGATAAATATCCTTTTTGATTATTTGATCATTTTTCAATTTTTTTTTTCTTCCAATATTAGGGTGATTTTGGTATGATTTTATGAATCAAAGGGGGGAAGTGGGTTAATGTGATTCATGCATCATTTATATATCATTTTTATATTCTTAGTTGATCTTGATGTTTAATTTGAAAGTGTTGTTTTGCAAAAGATACTGTTTGGTCTTTCCTTTTCTTCCAGAAGCATTTGGGGGACATGTGGAGATTGAAATACTCAAACAAGGACAATATGAAGGGACAATATGACTGGAGGAGATGAAACAAGGAGGGTGTGGAAAGATTCCGATTCCATCATCAACAGTCCATTGGAAGAGGAGACTACGGGGAGATGAAGTGTAGTGGACTACATTCCAGTGTCTGCAATGAAATATAGACATGTGTAATACATAATTGTGTCATATTCTTAGGTATTAATTTTTGTAGAATGATGTTTGATGTTATTGAATACATGTGAGGATCTTAGATGTTTTTGTTTATTTCGTGAATGCTTAGGGACAGGGAGTTTAGGCAGGGAGAGGTCCACTTTAGGGTCCAATGGGTTGACCAGCCTTAGAGTGGATATTTTTTGGATAGGATTTTGTTTGCAGGGGCTTACATGTGTATTTAATTGCATCATAGTTTCAAATGCATTTACATGGTTTATGAGTTTATTTGGAGTATCTAGGTGGTTGCCTGGGGCAGAGGGACCGTGAGAGAATTTTACTGTCTTGATTGATGGATGGATATCTGAAAAGATGGCTGCCGGACAGTTTTTCGCTCTTACACTCCATAAAGATTTGTTCATATTTCATAGTAATGTATTCACACTTCATAAACAGTTATTCATATTTCATAGAAAGGTATTTACACTCTAGAGAAGAATGTTTTTGGTTTAATGTTAAAGATACTCAATAAGATAAATTGTTACTTGTCATAATCCTATTCTGTTTGTTTTCGAGACTGTTCGTCTCGAAGGGGGGATATGTCGTGTATTGAGATTATGACGTTGTTAAATGTTTTTAAGTGGAACTGAAAGAATGTTGATTTTAGTATCAAGAGGGAATGTTTTAGTGTAACGCCACATACAACAGACAGGAAGTGTGTTGTAGACAGGGGAGACTGGTGATTGGCCAGAAGAGGGAGCCCATCTTTTTGCATTGTTTATAAGTAGGGGTTAAACGATGAAAGGGCAGAACGGCCATTCCAATCTGAGGCGCCGTTCTCCGGATGTCATGACATCTGTCACTCATGCTGAAAGCTTGTGATACGAATAAACTTATGATCAAAGATTCAGTATGAGCGGACTCCTTTGTTTATCAGCAATAATTGCCACCATTCACCCGATACGACACTGCCAATTAACAAATAAAAATGATCTTGCTCTTATCCATCTCATCATATAACCTAACCTGTCCAGTGTCCACTTTATCAGCGAACTGTTGTCTAGAGAGCATGCGGCTAGAGAGCATGCACGAAAACTAGATTGGACAAGTTTGCCATTTATTGCAACAGTTTTTGTGACAAAACTATCGATATAGTGAAAAATGCAATGGAAACACTCATGTTCGGTACATGAGAACTTCAACGCAAATGTGTTTTTTATGTGAACTAACTTTACGTCATCACACACAGCCTTGTATCCGCAACAAATCCGTTTGGTGGAAACAAACCTCTAGTGGGAAAATGCGCAAATACAAAAAAATAAGAATAAAGGTGGACAAAACTGCCGCTCTGCACTTGAGCAAGGCAGTTAACCCCCAACAACAACTGCTCCCTGGGCGCCGATGACGTCGATTAAGGCAGCCCCCCGCACCTCTCTGATTCATTTACATTACAGTTTAGTCATTTAGCAGACGCTCTTATCCAGAGCGACTTACAGTTAGTGAATACATATATTTTTTTTTTGTAATTTTTTTTTTTTCATACTGGTCCCCCGTGGGAATCAAACCCACAACCCTGGCATTGCAAACACCATGCTCTATCAACTGAGCTACATCCCTGCCGGCCATTCCCTCCCCTACCCTGGACAACGCTAGGCCAATTGTGCACCGCCCATGAGTCTCCCGGTTCACGGCCGGCTGCGACAGAGCCTGGATTCGAACCAGGATCTCTAGTGGCACAGCTAGCACTGCGATGCAGTGCCTTAGACCACTGCGCCACTCAGGAGACGTAGGGGTTGGGTTCAGAGGGGTTGGGTTAAATGCAGAAGACACATTTCGGTTGAATGCATTCAGTTGTACAACTGACTTGGTATCCCCGTTCCCTCAATTGCCCTATTTCAAGTAGTTGTATTTTATGGACAAGGCTGCACTACATTCACTATCTATTAGGTCTTGTGTTGTTAGATCACGTGCAGACAGCCTACCTATTACACCATTTTGTTTTGTCCAGAAGCATTAAAGGAAATGACAGATGGCCTTCTGCTACTGCATTTCTAGTGGAACCAGAGCCGTCCCAGGCAGTGACCTCAATGTCTATCAGCCTTCTCAGAAACACATAGGGATATGTATCTCTTCTCGGTGTTGATTAGTATATAGTTGAATTTATAAGAGGGTATTTTCCCACCTTCTGTCAGACACTGACTGAGGAAATGTCCCTGTTGTTCCATCACATGTCACCTGTTACAGCCAATTCCCAGCACTTAGGCTAAACACTCTCAAATCCTGGGCCACTCACCAAAGCACCACTGTGAGGGTGTTTCCTGCTCCTATTTCATACGAAACACTTGTGTTGCTACCTACGCCACAGCCCTACTCTGATTGGTAACTCACCCACTGAGTCCACCCCTCTGGCTATTTTCATCCTGTGAAATCCTCGTTCAGGTCGAAGACACCTGCCTGTGACATCGGTTGTGACTTTTTTGACACTGGCCACAATACCAAATTATGCCATAGTGACGGGGCCAGCGGTGGCACGGGCACGTACGCAAACAAAATAGATAATTTGAATGTTACACATGTCCATCTTGAACCAGATACAAGGATAAGTGCGGGCTTTAGGCAAATTCTTATTAAAATTTTGTTGAGTTTGTTTTTGCTTGCGGGAGCATAAATCAACTGAGAACCTCTTCCTCATTGTAGTGACATGTCAGGTGAGAAAGTGGCAGCACTGGGCGCATAGTGTTTCTATCTGCAGACTAGCTAACCAGTACCAGCATCATGGAGTAGACTACCTCGTACATTGGAAAGAATCAACAAACTAACGAGTGATTAGCCTCTGTCTCTCCACTCATGTTGCACCAGATGCATTTTCTTCATATTATCCATAACTTCTTGCGGTGAGTCTTTTTTTTTGGGGGGGGTTGGGCTGTGTCTTGTTTCGATGCATTTGAGAGCACTACTTGTATAAGAGAGGTTTACACAGCAGACTTTTGTATTGGCATCCTAGATATTGTTCTTGATGTTCAAATCAATTCTAGTAGAAAAGGGAGTTGATACGGGCTAATGGGTCACAGCAACATAGCAGCAGAAGTGTGTTTTGTCTACAGGCTCAGACATGCTTATGAAGTGAATCATAGTTCGGGATGTGATTACATAAAGAGCTGTGACAAATAATGTGAAACTCCATGCTTTGTTATGTGGTGAGACAGTCGAAATTATGTTTCTTTCCACTCCTCACTCATCAATTGCAGTATTACATCTAGGCTAGGGTTTCACTTCTGCAGCTGAAATTTGGATATTCAGTTACGGTAACCTGTTCGTATACAGCAACAAGAAGCTGTCTCCCAATTGAAGCCCCAAACTTCCTGTTTTCAGATGAGCGCTGTTTATTGGACACAGGAAGGGTCTTAAAATAGCCACTGTAAGTAACTCATCAGCCTGCTGGCATTTAGTGAACACGACTGCTGCTGGGGGACACCCCAACACTCCCAGACCACAGAGTGAAGACAACAGGGGAGTCTCATTGACGTCCTGCTGGTTTTGTCCTTTACTGAAAGGGCAGACAAGTGAATCAAATTCAGAACATCTGCTGCACCATTGCTGCTTTTAGCTGGTCATAGCATAGTTAGGTAGTTAAGCAAATGTGGATGTTCTTTTCTTCCCACAGGATGAATCTGTTTGCCATTTGGGTTTGGTGTATGTAGTTGACTGTTCTCTCTTTCTTTTGTCTTTCAGGTCATACCACATACTGAATGTTCATGATGTCTGAACGTTTAGAAGAAAATTGATGTTCAGAAGAGGTTTTGATTCCAGTGGAATTTGTCAGATCTTTTGCATCACTTTGTTTTGAAAATAAAACACCCTACGTGGCAACGCACCAACACACTGAAGGATCGACCTTTATTTGAAAGGGAAGGCATTTGTCGAAGCCACAGTGCTTCCCCTAGAGACCTCTGTGGGTTACAATGCCTGTGCAAGCGCCGCAATGGACGGAATTCCTGCTGTGTCCCATCTGCACCCAGTTGTGAGGAGAGTGTCCGCAAGCCCATCAGCCTGGGCTGTGGACACACCGTCTGCAAAATGTGCCTGAACAAGCTGCACCGCAAGGCCTGCCCCTTTGACCAGACAGCCATCGCCACCGACATCGAGCTGCTGCCTCTCAACACTGCCCTACTGCAGCTGGTGGGAGGACAGGTGAGACATGGGCTAGGCTAGGTAGGTGCTACTCAGGTACTAATCAGGTGAGACGCTAGGCTAGGTAGGTGCTACTCAGGTACTAATCAGGTGAGAGGTAGGTACTACTCGGATGAGATGCTAGGCTAGGTACTCACTCAATTTCACATTCATAAGATTATGGATATTGTTACTGTTGGGACAGTACCCCACATTCGCATTGGACAATTACTCCCCTTATTCTCTCCACTATTCTCCTAATGACAGTTTGTGTATCACTTGGTGAGGTGACTGCAGGTTATGTTTATGTAGCATGGGAACAGCACTCTATTTGTATTGCTCATACATGGACTGGTGATGACTGACAAACCAAACATCTGTTTTGGGAATTTGGTGTCTGTCATTTGTCTTGTGTAGTAGTAGTTTACCCGATTCTGGATTGGGCCAGATTTTATTCTGCCAGTCAATGGGATTTTCCAATTACAGTTACAGACTAAATAACTTTCACTTGTCTTATTCTGGCTGTTGTACCTAAGTCTTAAAGGGTTCATATTTTGAATCTTCTTGTGGGAGAGCTACAGTGCATTCGGAAAGTATTCAGATCCCTTGACCTTTTCCACATTTTGTTACATTACAGCCTTATTCTAAAATTGATAAAATGTTTTTTCAATACCCCATAATGACAAAGCAAAAACAGGAGCGTCGCTCCACAGCTATTTTCAGGTCTCTCCAGAGATGTTCAATCGGGTTCAAGTCCGGGGTCTGGCTGGATCACTCAAGGACATTCAGAGACTTGTCCCGAAGCCACTCATGCGTTGTCTTGGCTGTGTGCTTAGGGTTGTTGTCCTGTTGGAAGGTGAACCTTCGCCCCAGTCTGAGGTCCTGAGCGCTCTGGAGCAGGTTTTCATCAAGGATCTCTCTGTACTTTGCTCCGTTCCTCTTTCCCTCGATCCTGACTGGTCTCCCAGTCCCTGCCGCTGAAAAACATCCCACAGCATGATGCTGCCACCACCATGCTTCACCGTGTCATTGTGGATATCAGACACTGTACCAAATTACACAATCTTAAAGCTTTAGAACAGGAGTTCTCAACCTTTCTTACCCTGTTGATTTCAGATCCAGAAGCTACTTGAGGCCCAAGGGAAAGGAGAGAGCTCCTCTCCATCCACTGAGCAGGCAGCCATCCAGACACAGACCTCCCCAGGACAACAGACCAAGAGAAGTGTTAGCATCGCTGTTGGCACAGGTACTGGACTCATTCATCACCGCTTCTAGCAATCTTGGTCATTGTTTGTCTATCCACTGCATTTTGATCCAATTCTAGGCTTATCACTTTCCCGTTTCGAACTGTGCTTGTTTTTGCAAGACCGTGTGACGCTCTAGTCTCTTCAAGCACTGTGAAAATCGTATTTCTCACTTTATGGTTCATTTGCGATCTACTGAGAACATGGCCTTTTTTTTTCTCCAGGTCTCCTGAATAGAAAAAGTGAATTCGGACTAACCAGTGTCAATACACAGTATCAATACACCTATGGTTACTCTTTTGTTGTGTAACTGTCTTGATAAGACATTTTGCTTACTACACATATCGGGTATGTTCGTAAATTCACTCTGGAGTGCCAGACTGCGTTCTGGGCGTAAATTCAGAGCGTTGATATTGTCCGTTTGTAAATTCAGTGTTTCGCTCTCGGAGCGTTCAGAGCGCACACTGGACGCTCTGGCCGAGGAGTAGGGTTGATCCGAGCGTTCCTCACGACGGCAGTCAAGCACCCAAGCTAACTGGCTAAAGTTGGCTAGCTTGCTAGCTACTTCCAGATACAAATGAGAGAAACTCCCTCTGACCATTTTACTTGCCCTAGCAGAGCTGGTTATCTAGAGCGTTCGATACTACTGCACTGTTGTTAGATACTACTGCACTGTTGGAGCTAGGAACACAAGCATTTCACTACACCCGCAATAACATCTGCTAAATACAGGTGCAGCTCAATAAATTAGAATATTGTGGAAAAGTTAAGTAATTTCAATAATTCAACTGACAAAGTGAAACTCATATATATTGTGGATTAATTACACAAAAAGTGAAGTAGTTCAAGGCTGTATTTGTTTTAATCTTGATGATTGCGGCTTACAGCTCATGAAAACCCCAAAATGTGAATATTGTGAAAAAGTTCAATATTGTAGACTCAAGGTGTCACACTCTAAACAGCTAACTAACTCAAAACACCTGCAAAGGTTTCCTGAGCCTTTAAATGGTCTCTGTCCAGTTCAGTAGGCTTCACAATCATGGGGAAGCCTGCTGACTTGACAGTTGTGCGGAAGACAGTCATCAACAACCTCCACTAGGAGGGAAAGCATCAAAAATTCATTGCTAAAGAAGCTGGCTGTTCACAGAGTGCTGTTTCCAAGCATATTCATGGAAATTCGAGTGGAAGGAAGACGTGTGGTAGGAAAAGGTGCACAAGCAACAGGGATAACCGGAGCCTTGAGAGGATTGTCAAGGAGTGGACTGAGGCAGGAGTCAGTGCATCAAGAGCCACCACGCACAGACGTATCCAGGAAATGGCCTACAACTGTCGCATTCCTCGTGTCAAGCCACTCCTGAACCAGAGCCAACGTCAGAAGCGTCTTACCTGGGCTAAGGAGAAAAATAACTGGTCTGTCGCTCAGTGGTCCAAAGTCCTCTTTTCAGATTAAAGTACATTTTGCATTTAATTTGGCAATCAAGATCCCAGAGTCTGGAGGAAGAGTGGAGAGGCACAGAATCCAAGTTGCTTGAAGTCCAGTGTGAAGTTTCCACAGTCAGTGATGATTTGGGGAGCCATGTCATCTTCTGGTGTTGGTCCACTGTGTTTCATCAAGTCCAAAGTCAACTCAGCCGTCTACCAGGAAATGTTAGAGCACTTCATGCTTCCTTTCTGCTGACAAGCTTTATGGAGATGCTGATTTCATTTTCCAGCAGGACTTGGCACCTGCCCACACTGCCAAAGGTCCCAATACCTGGTTCAATGACCATGGGATTACTGTGCTTGATTGGCCAGCAAACTTGCCTGATCTGAACCCCATAGAGAATTTATGGGGTATTGTCAAGAGGAAGATGAGCGACACGAGACCCAACAATGCAGATGAGCTGAAGGCCGCTATCGAAGCAACCTGGGTTTCCATAACCCCTCAGCAGTGCCACAGGCTGATAGACTCCATGCCACGCCGCATAGATGCAGTGATTCATGCATAAGGAGCCCCAACCAAGTACTGACTGCATGTACAAGAACATACTTTTCAGAAGGCCGACATGTCTGTATTATGTCATATTCTAATTTTCTGAGATACTGAATTTGGGGTTTTCATGAGCTGTAAGCCGTAATCATCAAGATTGTAAAAAATACAGCCTTGAACTATTTCACTTTTTGTGTAATTAATCCACGATATATATGAGTTTCACTTTGTCAGTTGAATTATTGAAATTAATTAACTTTTCCACAATATTCTAATTTATTGAGCTGCACCTGTATGTGTATGTGACCAATAACATTTTACTTTATTTGACTAACTGTGCTGTTGGCAACAACTGAATTATGTTTTTTTGCTGACGTTTACTGACACTGGTCATATTCAACGAGTTCGTAAATTCATCAGTTATTCTGCGCTCTGGCACACTCAGACGAGAGGGCTCTGAAATCGGAGTAGATGGCCAGAGTGAATTTACAAACGCACCCTTAGTTGACTAACTGCATCTCTCCCTGCTGTGTAGGTGCTAGTCTGTTCTGGGGCGTCCCTGTCGATGCCCCTGCTCGCGATGAGGAGCGCCCACAGCCAGAGTGGCACACCGACACAGGGCCTGGCGCTCCCGATGGCAGCAGGGCCTCCTCTAGTCGGAGCTCTGGCAGTGCCAGCCTTACCCACAGCAGGCACATAGATGGCTCGGAAGAAGAGAGCGGGGTCAGAGAGAGACGGGTGTCAGGCACACCATCCAACCAGTCAACGCACCAAAGGTAAGAGAACGGTTGGCTGCATTTCAAACTGAACGCTTGTTTTCTTCCATTGGCCCAGCCCTCAGTTTGAATTGACTGGAAGAATGCAAGAAAGTAATGGTTGTAGTTCACCACCTAGAACTCTGAACGGCAGTTTACACCATTTTACTCCCTCCATTTCACAAGAACGAGGCTTCAGTGATTGAATGGAATAGACCAAGCTTTCAATCTGAAACCCAGCCACAGGAGAACATGGGTGATGTGAAAATATGCACGTGAGGGTGAGCCCTCACAACTGGCGTCAGAAGTGTGATACCACTTCTGTCACCAACTGTGACGGCTCACCCGCTGAACACCATCTGAACACTGGTGCCACCTTGTGGCCATTTCAGTAAAGTATTTTTTTAACCGTAGTATGAACAGCATGTGTTTTTGTGCATTTCCTGCAGGACTCAGTCAGCATTTGGAGACTGTTCTTTCCAGAGTCCAGTGTTGGGGGAGAGTGCCAGCATGTACTACCAGTCCCAGTCTCCACAGAGGGACGGCACCAAGAGTCAGGAGCCCAGGGCGGTGGAGGACGATCAGCGGTTTTATCAGGATCTACTGGTAAGAGTCATCTTTTATAGGGACTTTTATTTGCTCCATGTATGTCAACAGGAGACCATGATTTGCGGAATAAAAAAAATATACTTATGAGCACGGCTCCAAGTAATTAGGCTATGTATTTGTATTTGCACCGTCTTTCATCCTGGTATACTTCTTTTGGAGAATGTTTCAACAGAACCTAGTATTGCAGTGAAATGCTTAATACAACGTGTTATGTGGCCAGCCTCCCTCCTGTGAAATCCCTTTGACTATCTGTCACTTGGACCTAAACATATGAAAAGCGCTTATAAATAAAGATCTGACGTTCTTCATCCTTCCACAGGGCCAAGTGAACAGCCGTCTCCAGGGATCAGTGAACGAGGAGGTCAAAGAGGAAGAAGATCGAAGCACCTCGTACACACTGCGAGAGAGACACAGCTTGTCCCCTAGACAAGTGTCCCACTGTCAGTCCCAGCAGTCATCCCCTAGCCCTGTTCCCGTCAGCTCCCGGAGGCCGGAGCCCAAAGTAGAGCAGCAGCCAGGAGGAAGGGACCAGGTGCTCCACGCCACGCTGCGCCAGCTGCAGCAGCTAGGGGTCAACGTGGACCTGGACTCTGCCGACCCCCGGGGGCAAGACCACGCGCAGCTCTGTAGAGAGTGCCAGGTATGTTTGCCTTGAAGTTTCAGGTTTACTTGACCATCTTTGCACGTAGGTCATAGAGGTAGTAGTATTATGGTATAACAAGAGGATGTTTCAGTTGTGGGAAATGGACCCGTTATGATGGTTACAGCCATTCTAACATGACAATAGGGGCCATTACAGTGGCTGTTTCTCTTACTTTCTTGCTCATTCTCATGTAAGCTCGACATAATTTAGCTACGTAGGTTACATTATGCAGAAGGTGTTCCTGTAACTTTGATTTAAAATGCAGCTTCCGTTTCCTTCTCCCCAGTACCCTGGCCGGCATCAACCCAGAGGCGGTCATCAGCAGACTGACCCTCCCAGAGTCGATGGGGACCAGCATGTGGGGCGGCAGCGTGGACCTCAGCCTGGAGGCCAACGCCATCGCCCTCCGATACCTAAGCGACCAGCAGCTCTCCAGGCTCTCTGTAGGGGGAGGGCAACAGCCCCCCGGGGCCCGTCCCAGGTTCAGCCCCTGCACACTGCTCTCAGAGAAGCCCCCAACGGAGAAGAGCGCCATGGGACAGAGCAGTATTCTGTCTCCGAACAACATGTCTTTAGCCACCCGCAAGTACATGAAGAGATACGGCTGATAGAGGAGGGGAGCGGGAGTGAGGAGGAGGAGAGGGCCGAGGGGGAGCAATCGGAGATGGGATACATTGTACAGTTCCATGTTCAACCGGAACAAGAAGGACTAGGAGAGTGGGAGCACAAAGGTTTGGTTCTGAAAAACATCACAAACGAGTTGCCCCACTCCGACCCTGTCCACCCCCAGGCACTGCATGCAGACTCTCAAAGCCAGCTACTCAGAGACTTGCGTCCTAAAATGCAGCTTTTGGCCCGCGGCGCCAAACACAGTTTGGAGAAGGAGAATGGCGCCAAACAGCGGCCATCTTTTGGAAAAATGCAGAGGGAGTGTCCT
This sequence comes from Coregonus clupeaformis, assembly GCF_020615455.1. NCBI lineage: Eukaryota > Metazoa > Chordata > Actinopteri > Salmoniformes > Salmonidae > Coregonus > Coregonus clupeaformis. Next base: position 30,789 of record NW_025534643.1, read on the forward strand.
CAACCAGAAGGGTCGATGGGAAATTTCTTGGACCTAAGTAGACTTCGACAGCTGCCGAAACTCTTCTAAAGGACCCATGGGAACTAATGCAAAGGGAACTCAAAATGACAAATGAAATGTATTGTCGAATCCATTGGGATTTGTCAGTTTGCTTGTTTCCTTAGTAAGAGGTTTTTAAATGCTTCCATACATTTTTGTTTACAATAAAAACAATTATGCCTCTTTATTTTAATCTTCATGGTGCTCATTGTAATGTATACATGTGTGTGTGACCGCTGATTGACAGAGATTGTTACCAAATCACCACAGTGCTCTTTTGTCTGTGAGCAAAATGATTCTCCTCTTTCTACTACTACCACTTGGAGGGTGTAGTGTCATGATGTAGCTCTTTTCAATGGTGGCAGCTAGGTCCTTTTTATCTATTTTTATTTTAAATGCTTTTGATTTTCAACATGCCATGGATGCCAATTGTCTGAACCGTTGTAAAAGCTATTTAATTTACAGTTTGGCCGTTTATTGATAACCACTATACCAATCTCGTGGTAATTGATGTGCACCTATTTATAGTCAATGTTGGGATTTTTTAAAGTCTGATTACATGGTGAAACAGACTACATTCATGCCAAATTGTTGTACTTTTTAATGTTGTAAATATTTACGTTTCTTTCATGCTGCATTGTTTTTCTTGTGTGTGTTTACATGAAATGCCTCGAGCATTATTTCTCATTTCCAACTTGAACTTTCTATTTAAGATTGCCTCAATAAATATGTACCTGATTCATTTACGTTTTCCACAGAAGGTTGTTTCTTTCTTTTGTGAATGTACATTTGTGTTCTATTTAGTTAGCCCTCTACAGTCCCCCAAGGCCCACCCCAACCCAGCCTTCAGCCTTCAATCCCTGCAGTATTTTCACACCCCTCCGACAGACACTGTTAACCTCTCCTCACCGCTCTTCAAAAAATTGCCATGTCACAACAGGCATATATAGAAGAAATTGAGAGAAGTACTAGAGATTTCAATTGTGAAATGTTGCTTATCTGTGCTAGAACTAGGCTCCTGGTTAAAGCTAATGTTGTGGGGGGAATGGCCTATTCTGGGCTCAATGGAAAATGTGGTTAATCTCATATGCTAACAGCATGTCGGCACAGAGTAAGAGTGTAGCTCAGATATATTCATCCTATCCCTGCACCTGTCACTGATTTCTCTTTCTCCATCACATCTGTTTACCAGAACTACAGTTTTCACTCATCCATGTAGTAATGCAGCTGCAGGAGTATTCTAGTACTGGATACAAAGTTGGAGGGATTAAAGAATAAAAGGAATGCCGGAATAAAGTATTTTAATGTTTTCACACTTATGAATCGTGAGGTGAAGATAATTGTTCACCAACATCTTTCATGTGTGGTTTCACCAGTTGTCATCATTCTGCAGCCAGGTGCCCTGGTCTAGCACAATGCCGTGCTCCTCGGTAATTGCCCACTTGGCCTTATAGCGATGGTCCCCTGCGCCCTCCCCGAGGTCCCACACCTCTATAAACAGCGTCTCCTCAGGCACCTTCATGAAATCAGAGGTCAGGATCTGGAGGTCAGAGGTCATCGGTATGGTATGGAGTCCAGATACTGGCCCAGGGCGTGGCTGAGGTGATTGCCTGGTGAAGTCTGCTGAGGCTGGCGTTGCACACTGCTGCCCCACAGGCCTGTCTGGTTCTTCATAACCTCAAGACGACAAGGTTCTTCCGCTCTATGGGATACACACAGCCTGACGTAACACCTTGTTCCTGGTCTGGTTCCATACTGTACTGGATGTGCTGTAGACAACTATCATCGTACAGTATGGGACCAGACTACCTTTTTCATAGTCTTCAAGGGAAATCAGAACTATTGAATTCTATTGGGTCATTAAATTAAAAGATCATACAAGTACCATAATGCAGTATTCGCTGTAATGATGTTTACCTAATGTCTGAAGTGTTCCAGGCATCTCCCATGGACTGACCAGGCTTGAGCAGGGCGAGATCACCAAAGATCTCCTCTGTCATGGTTGTGTTTTGCTCCAGGGGTGGTGAGGGCAGGAGGTTTGGAGGGAAGTATGGCCAATGGTCAGCTGTGTAATCTAGCAATGGACCAAACTGGAGAATAAGTGGACTCTCCTTTTGCGGAGAAGGGTTGGTCGGGTAAAAAGGCTGGGCCTTACAGTCCTCAACAGAAAGGTGACCAGGTGACTCTTTGTTCAAGGTATTATTTGAGGTCTTGCTGCTTGTTGGAGTGTCCTTTTTGAATGTCTCAGGTGATTCATTCTTTGTTGTGCTAGATAGTTTGCATGATCCATTGAATGAAGTGTTTTTCCCAAGGTCAGTCAATTCGATAAATTCAGTCTCTTTGATCTTTCGCTGTTTTCTTCCATTTCTAGTTCTGGTTCTGGTTTTGGTCTCGGTGGTGCTAAAGCAGCATACAAAGAAAAAAGAACACCAAGCTCGAAACCATGTTTTACCTGCTTTCTTCATTTTGATAATGAGAATTTTACATAAAAAAATGTAGAATTGGAACTAACAAACAGGTTTGCATGGTAACGGTAAACATTCCAAATCATGTAACCTTTGTGACATCTATATGATGAGAATTTGAATTGTATGTTGACATCTAAGTTCTAATCAAAGAATTCTCATCTCGCAGTTTTGATTGAATATTGTTCCACTGAATTCAGACCCCAAAGGTGATACCCCACATCTGATGTGGTGGCATAATTGACATCATCAACATCACTAGGGGCACCCCTCTCTTACTGGTGTTAAATAATTGTACATTAATCATTTGATTCAATGCAATTCCCCCTACTGCAAATCAAAAAGGTTATCTGTTCAGCTCCATATGTCCAGTGGTAACATCCCGCTGGGCACACACTGGTTGAATCAACGTTGTTTCAACGTAATTTGTCAACATATTGTGGAAATATATTTGAAAAAAAATCATCAACCGGGACTGTTCTCATCTAATTTCAATCAGCTTTGTAAACATTGAAATTAGGGTAAAACCTAAACACATTAACTTAACCTGACTAACAGGTTGTTACATCAATCTAATTTCAACATAATCATCAGAACTATGTATATGTTGAAATTGAGTTGAAAATTCCACATAGAATTGTGGAAAACATCCCCACAGCATGATGTTACCACCACCATGCTTCACCGTAGGGATGGTGCCAGGTTTCCTCCAGACGTGACGCTTGGCATTCAGGCAAAAGAGTTCAATCTTGGTTTTATCAGACCAGAGAATCTTGTTTCTCATGGTCTGAGAGTCTTTAGGTGCCTTTCGGGCAAACTCCAAGCATGCTGTCATGTGCCTTTTACTGAGGAGTGGCTTCAGTCTGGCCACTCTACCACAAAGGCCTGATTGGTGGAGTGCTGCAGAGATGGTTGTTCTTCTGGAAGGTTCTCCCATCTCCACAGAGGAACTCTAGAGCTCTGTCAGAGGGACCATCGGGTTCTTGGTCACCTCCCTGACCAAGGCCCTTCTCCCCCGATTGCTCAGTTTGGCCGGGCAGCCAGCTCTAGGAAGAGTATTGGTGGTTCCAAACTTCTGCCATTCAAGAATGATGGAGGCCACTGTGTTCTTGGGGACCTTCAATGCTGCAGAAATATTTTGGTACCCTTCCCAGATCTGTGCCTCGACACAATCCTGTCTCGGCGCTCTACGGACAATTTGTTCAACCTCATGGCTTGGTTTTTGCTCTGACATGCACTGTCAACTGTGGGACCTTATATAGACAGGCCTTTCCAAAACATGTCCAATCAATTGAATTTGCCACAGGTGGACTCCAATCAAGTTGTAGAAACATCTCAAGTCAATTTTAGAATAAGACTGTAACATAACAAAATGTGGAAAGAGTCAAGGGGTCTGAATACATTCCGAAGGCACTGTATATATATATATATATTGGGTGGTTGATATTATGTTGAATTTCATATTTGATAAGACATTATATTTGACCTTGTTTCAATGTCGATAGTAATGTGGTATGTTTGAATCAATGTCATTGTTTCAATGTTATGCCATCAACCTAAATAAAGAGGTACATTGAAATAAAATTGGAAGCCAACATTGACGCCTACTGGTATATGAGGGGTAATGCACTTCAGTCATAACAAGTCGACCATCCAGATGCCTCCCTCTATATATATATCCTGCTTAGCTTTGGAAACAAGCTGTGCTTGATTCAGCTTAGCCATCGTGTCAACACATTTAGATGTTGATCAGCTTCCATACTCATTTGCATACACTGCCAAACATTGACTAGTTGAAAGTAACTCCTCTAACTTTTCTACACAAGCAGTATGTGAAAAAAATTAGGAGTAAGGTTGGGTTTATGTAGGCTACAGTGGCATCTGCTTTGCACAAAGGATACCATCATTTCAACATGAAGCATGGTTGATTGGATCTTTGGAAGTTTAGAAGTAGTTACCACTAGCCATATAATTCATTATGTTAATAATAAACTTTACGTTGGATATTGTCTTTTATATATGTTATTCATAATATTGAGTATATATACTATCCAAGCAGTTTGTCTACAAATACATTATTGATATGTTGGATTCATGGCTCCATCTCAACCAAAAATCTAAGTTAAAGAATAGCACAAAATCAAATCAAACTTTAAATGCACTTCAAATAAAGTTCGATTTGATTTAGTCCTATTCTTCAACTTAGATTTTTGGTTGAGATAGAGATGTGAATCCAACATATTAATAACTTGTAGATTACATTTGAAATCAACCAACCAGCCTTCATATACAAGACAATATCCAAACATAAAAGTGGATTATTAATATCATGAATTTAGCATCATATTTATAGCGCTAATGGTAACTACTTCTAAACTTCCAAAGATCCAGTCACCCATGGATGAATGATAGTATACCTAGCTACAAGTTTAAATGATGGTTTCCTTTGTTGGGTAAATCAGATGTCAATATAGCCTTCATCAACCCAACCTCACTCCGAATTTACATTCACATACAGCTTGTGTAAGAAAATGTAGAGGAGTTACTTTCAACTATTCAACGTTATTTAGGTAGTCTACGCAAATGAGTATGGAAGCTGATCAATGTCTAAATGTGTTGTCATGATAGCGCAGCTGAAAAGAACACATCTTCTTTCCTAAAGCGTAGCAGGGTATGCAAAGGTAGACATTTGGATGCTGGACTTGTTCTAACTGAAGTGCATTACCCCTCGTAGACGTCACTGTTCAGGCAGAACGCATTGACTGTAGCTAAACGTTTTATTTCAATATACCTCTTTATTTAGGTTGATAGCATGACGTTCAAACAATGGCGTTGAGTCAAACACACCATTTTACTATCAACATTGAAAGGTCAAATAAAATATGTTTAAACAAATCTAAAATTGAACATAATTTCAACCACCCAATTCAATACAGGATGAAAAATATTTTTTACGTTTCTATGTGGGATTGTCTACGCAATTTCAACGTATACATCCTGTAGTTCTGATGATTATGTTGAAATTAGATTGATGTAACAATGTATTTAAGTTGAAGTTTTACCCTAATTTCAATGTTTACAAAGCTGGTTAAAATTAGATGAAAAAGGTACTGGTTGATTACTTTTTTCAAATCCAATGTATTTTCCACGTTGATATCACGTCACAATACGTTGACAAACTAGTTGAAACAACATTGATTCAGCCAGTGCGTGCCCAGTGGGTTGAGACATTATAATGAGACATATTGAGATACTGTATGATGCTGGCGATGTGCGTCACTGTTGTCCTGGGTCTTCTCTCAGTGGGCGGCTCCCAGATGGCCCCTTTAACCTGTGAGGGACTCCTGAGACCACTGGAGCAGCGCTGCCTTAATCAAATGCTGTGGAAGTGTCTATGGTTGTGGTATGTGGTTGTCTATTGTGGGCCATCTTTGTGGGTGTCTATTGCTGAGTTCAGACCATCTTTTCTGGCAGTTATTACACAGGTCCTGGATAGAGGTCTCTGTCCTTACCTGAACAACACTGTTGACGTCACCCAGTTCCATGACTTAGGAGGAAAATACTTCAGAATCATCTCTAACTTGACGGAGTCTGATGTTTACATACACTTAGGTTGGAGCCATTAAAACTTGTTTTTCAAACACTCCACAAATTTCTTGTTAACAAACTATAGTTTTGGCAAGTCGGTTAGGACATCTACTTTGTGCATGACACAAGTAAACCGTCATCTTGAACTTCTTCCATTTTCTAATAATTGCGCCAACAGTTGTTTCCTTCTCACCAAGCTGCTTGCCTATTGTCCTGTAGCCCAGCCCAGCCTTGTGCAGGTCTACAATTTTATCCCTGATGTCCTTACACAGCTCTCTGGTCTTGGCCAGCCATTGTGGAGAGGTTGGAGTCTGTTTGATTGAGTGTGTGGACAGGTGTCTTTTATACAGGTAACGAGTTCAAACAGGTGCAGTTAATAAAGGTAATGAGTGGAGAACAGGAGGGCTTTTTAAAGAAAAACTAACAGGTCTGTGAGAGCCGGAATTCTTACTGGTTGGTAGGTGATCAAATACTTATGTCATGCAATGAAATGCAAATTAATTACTTAAAATCATACATTGTGATTTTCTGGATTTTTGTTTTAGATTCCGTCTCTCACAGTTGAAGTGTACCTATGATAAAAATTACAGACCTCTACATGCTTTGTAAGTTGGAAAACCTGAAAAATCGGCAGTGTATCAAATACTTGTTCTCCCCACTGTATGTGTCACGCCCTGATCTGTTTCAACTGTCTTGTGTTTGTCTCCACTCCCCACCAGGTGTCTCCCATTTGTCCCCATTTATACCAGTGTTTTCTGTTTGTCTGTTGCCAGTTCGTCTTGTCCCGTCAAGTCTTACCAGCGTGTTTTCCCGTTTTCTAGTTTTTCTAGTTGCTGTTTTCTAGTCTGAGTCTGCCTGCCGTTCTGTACCTGTTTAAAGCTGCCTTGGATTTCTGACCATTCCGCCTGCCCTGACCCTGCCTGCCGTTCTGTACCTTTGTGACTCTGCCCTGGATTACTGACCTCTGCCTGCCCTTGACCTGTCCTTTGCCTGCCCCCTGTTTTGTATAAACATCTGTGATTCGAACTGTCTGCATCTGGGTCTTGTCCTGATACTATGGTTACCCCATTATTTTTGTCTGCTTGTTTTAGTCAATTACAAAACTACATTTAAGCCAAGTAAAACATGTCTAAAGATGACTTTTTAACATTGCCTGTTCCCGAGTGTTCTCACTACTTAGAAAAACGTAATATTGTAGGGCTTCCCTCATGCTCCTTTTTGTGATGGTGTGAGTGAGTGAGTGCTCACTGCTAGCAAAGATTATGAATATCCTGAAAAGATAAGTCTCTCCGCCCTAACAATGGGAGTCGTTGTCCACAAAGCGACATGGCGGGCTGTCTAGCTCCCGCCTATGCTTTATTTGGATTGGTGGATACATCTCATTATTGTAATTATTTTTTTAATATTCAATAAGGGTTTTTGACGTCAACCGCCTGTATTCAATTGAGAGAGATGCTATGCTACTAGCCTCATACCATGAATATGCATAGCCATCTCAAGACAACTCTGATTTAAAGTGTTTTTTCTCAAAATTGCCTGGATGTCACATGTTCTACTTATATCAGTAAACTCGTCACAACTTAAGCATTACGAAACTTCTATTAGATCAAATAAACCTCACGCAGCAAATAAGACAGTTTTTTTTTTTTTTTACAAATTCGATATGCTCTCATTGACATCCATACAAAAACAGACTAAATAACTTTCACGTGTCTTATTCTGGCTGTTGTACCTAAGTCTTAAAGGGTTCATATTTTGAGTCTTCTTGTGGGAGAGCTACAGTGCATTCGGAAAGTATTCAGATCCCTTGACCTTTTCCACATTTTGTTACATTACAGCCTTATTCTAAAATTGATAAAATGTTGTTTTCCCCTCATCAATCTACACACAATACCCCATAATGACAAAGCAAAAACAGGAGCGTCGCTCCACAGCTATTTTCAGGTCTCTCCAGAGATGTTCAATCGGGTTCAAGTCCGGGGTCTGGCTGGATCACTCAAGGACATTCAGAGACTTGTCCCGAAGCCACTCCTGCGTTGTCTTGGCTGTGTGCTTAGGGTTGTTGTCCTGTTGGAAGGTGAACCTTCGCCCCAGTCTGAGGTCCTGAGCGCTCTGGAGCAGGTTTTCATCAAGGATCTCTCTGTACTTTGCTTCGTTCCTCTTTCCCTCGATCCTGACTGGTCTCCCAGTCCCTGCCGCTGAAAAACATCCCACAGCATGATGCTGCCACCACCATGCTTCACCGTGTCATTGTGGATATCAGACACTGTACCAAATTACACAATCTTAAAGCTTTAGAACAGGAGTTCTCAACCTTTCTTACCCTGTTGATTTCAGATCCAGAAGCTACTTGAGGCCCAAGGGAAAGGAGAGAGCTCCTCTCCATCCACTGAGCAGGCAGCCATCCAGACACAGACCTCCCCAGGACAACAGACCAAGAGAAGTGTTAGCATCGCTGTTGGCACAGGTACTGGACTCATTCATCACCGCTTCTGGCAATCTTGGTCATTGTTTGTCTATCCACTGCATTTTGATCCAATTCTAGGCCTATCACTTTCCCATTTCGAACTGTGCTTGTTTTTGCAAGACCGTGTGACGCTCTAGTCTCTTCAAGCACTGTGAAAATCGTATTTCTCACTTTATGGTTCATTTGCGATCTACTGAGAACATGGCCTTTTTTTTTCTCCAGGTCTCCTGAATAGAAAAAGTGAATTCGGACTAACCAGTATCAATACACAGTATCAATACACCTATGGTTACTCTTTTGTTGTGTAACTGTCTTGATAAGACATTTTGCTTACTACACATATAGGGTATGTTCGTAAATTCACTCTGGAGTGCCAGACTGCGTTCTGGGCGTAAATTCAGAGCGTTGTCATATTGTCCGTTTGTAAATTCAGTGTTTCGCTCTCGGAGCGTTCAGAGCGCACACTGGACGCTCTGGCCGAGGAGTAGGGTTGATCCGAGCGTTCCTCACGACGGCAGTCAAGCACCCAAGCTAACTGGCTAAAGTTGGCTAGCTTGCTAGCTACTTCCAGATACAAATGAGAGAAACTCCTCTGACCATTTTACTTGCCCTAGCAGAGCTGGTTATCTAGAGCGTTCGATACTACTGCACTGTTGTTAGATACTACTGCACTGTTGGAGCTAGGAACACAAGCATTTCACTACACCCGCAATAACATTTGCTAAATACAGGTGCAGCTCAATAAATTAGAATATTGTGGAAAAGTTAAGTAATTTCAATAATTCAACTGACAAAGTGAAACTCATATTGTGGATTAATTACACAAAAAGTGAAGTAGTTCAAGGCTGTATTTGTTTTAATCTTGATGATTGCGGCTTACAGCTCATGAAAACCCCAAAATGTGAATATTGTGAAAAAGTTCAATATTGTAGACTCAAGGTGTCACACTCTAAACAGCTAACTAACTCAAAACACCTGCAAAGGTTTCCTGAGCCTTTAAATGGTCTCTGTCCAGTTCAGTAGGCTTCACAATCATGGGGAAGACTGCTGACTTGACAGTTGTGCGGAAGACAGTCATCAACAACCTCCACAAGGAGGGAAAGCATCAAAAATTCATTGCTAAAGAAGCTGGCTGTTCACAGAGTGCTGTTTCCAAGCATATTCATGGCAATTCGAGTGGAAGGAAGACGTGTGGTAGGAAAAGGTGCACAAGCAACAGGGATAACCGGAGCCTTGAGAGGATTGTCAAGGAGTGGACTGAGGCAGGAGTCAGTGCATCAAGAGCCACCACGCACAGACGTATCCAGGAAATGGGCTACAACTGTCGCATTCCTCGTGTCAAGCCACTCCTGAACCAGAGCCAACGTCAGAAGCGTCTTACCTGGGCTAAGGAGAAAAATAACTGGTCTGTCGCTCAGTGGTCCAAAGTCCTCTTTTCAGATTAAAGTACATTTTGCATTTAATTTGGCAATCAAGGTCCCAGAGTCTGGAGGAAGAGTGGAGAGGCACAGAATCCAAGTTGCTTGAAGTCCAGTGTGAAGTTTCCGCAGTCAGTGATGATTTGGGGAGCCATGTCATCTTCTGGTGTTGGTCCACTGTGTTTCATCAAGTCCAAAGTCAACTCAGCCGTCTACCAGGAAATGTTAGAGCACTTCATGCTTCCTTTCTGCTGACAAGCTTTATGGAGATGCTGATTTCATTTTCCAGCAGGACTTGGCACCTGCCCACACTGCCAAAGGTCCCAATACCTGGTTCAATGACCATGGGATTACTGTGCTTGATTGGCCAGCAAACTCGCCTGATCTGAACCCCATAGAGAATTTATGGGGTATTGTCAAGAGGAAGATGAGCGACACGAGACCCAACAATGCAGATGAGCTGAAGGCCGCTATCGAAGCAACCTGGGTTTCCATAACCCCTCAGCAGTGCCACAGGCTGATAGACTCCATGCCACGCCGCATAGATGCAGTGATTCATGCATAAGGAGCCCCAACCAAGTACTGACTGCATGTACAAGAACATACTTTTCAGAAGGCCGACATGTCTGTATTATGTCATATTCAAATTTTCTGAGATACTGAATTTGGGGTTTTCATGAGCTGTAAGCCGTAATCATCAAGATTTTAAAAAAATACAGCCTTGAACTATTTCACTTTTTGTGTAATTAATCCACGATATATATGAGTTTCACTTTGTCAGTTGAATTATTGAAATTACTTAACTTTTCCACAATATTCTAATTTATTGAGCTGCACCTGTATGTGTATGTGACCAATAACATTTTACTTTATTTGACTAACTGTGCTGTTTGCAACAACTGAATTATGTTTTTTTGCTGACGTTTACTGACACTGGTCATATTCAGCGAGTTCGTAAATTCATCAGTTATTCTGCGCTCTGGCACACTCAGACGAGAGTGCTCTGAAATCGGAGTAGATGGCCAGAGTGAATTTACAAACGCACCCTTAGTTGACTAACTGCATCTCTCCCTGCTGTGTAGGTGCTAGTCTGTTCTGGGGCGTCCCTGTCGATGCCCCTGCTCGCGATGAGGAGCGCCCACAGCCAGAGTGGCACACCGACACAGGGCCTGGCGCTCCCGATGGCAGCAGGGCCTCCTCTAGTCGGAGCTCTGGCAGTGCCAGCCTTACCCACAGCAGGCACATAGATGGCTCGGAAGAAGAGAGCGGGGTCAGAGAGAGACGGGTGTCAGGCACACCATCCAACCAGTCAACGCACCAGAGGTAAGAGAACGGTTGGCTGCATTTCAAACTGAACGCTTGTTTTCTTCCATTGGCCCAGCCCTCAGTTTGAATTGACTGGAAGAATTCAATAAAGTAATGGTTGTAGTTCACCACCTAGAACTCTGAACGGCAGTTTACACCATTTTACTCCCTCCATTTCACAAGAACGAGGCTTCAGTGATTGAATGGAATAGACCAAGCTTTCAATCTGAAACCCAGCCACAGGAGAACATGGGTGATGTGAAAATATGCACGTGAGGGTGAGCCCTCACAACTGCCGTCAGAAGTGTGATACCACTTCTGTCACCAACTGTGACGGCTCACCCGCTGAACACCATCTGAACACTGGTGCCACCTTGTGGCCATTTCAGTAAAGTATTTTTTTAACCGTAGTATGAACAGCATGTGTTTTTGTGCATTTCCTGCAGGACTCAGTCAGCATTTGGAGACTGTTCTTTCCAGAGTCCAGTGTTGGGGGAGAGTGCCAGCATGTACTACCAGTCCCAGTCTCCACAGAGGGACGGCACCAAGAGTCAGGAGCCCAGGGCGGTGGAGGACGATCAGCGGTTTTATCAGGATCTACTGGTAAGAGTAATCTTTTATAGGGACTTTTATTTGCTCCATGTATGTCAACAGGAGACCATGATTTGCGGAAGAAAAAAAATATACTTATGAGCACGGCTCCAAGTAATTAGGCTATGGTCCTCTGTAGCTCAGCTGGTAGAGCACGGCGCTTGTAACGCCAAGGTAGTGGGTTCGATCCCCGGGACCACCCCATATACAAAAATGTATGCACGCATGACTGTAAGTCGCTTTGGATAAAAGCGTCTGCTAAATGGCATATTATTATTATTATTATTATTTGTATTTGCACCGTCTTTCATCCTGGTATACTTCTTTTGGGGAATGTTTCAACAGAACCTAGTATTGCAGTGAAATGCTTAATACAACATGTTATGTGGCCAGCCTCCCTCCTGTGAAATCCCTTTGACTATCTGTCACTTGGACCTAAACATATGAAAAGCGCTTATAAATAAAGATCTGACGTTCTTCATCCTTCCACAGGGCCAAGTGAACAGCCGTCTCCAGGGATCAGTGAACGAGGAGGTCAAAGAGGAAGAAGATCGAAGCACCTCGTACACACTGCGAGAGAGACACAGCTTGTCCCCTAGACAAGTGTCCCACTGTCAGTCTCAGCAGTCATCCCCTAGCCCTGTTCCCGTCAGCTCCCGGAGGCCGGAGCCCAAAGTAGAGCAGCAGTCAGAAGGAAGGGACCAGGTGCTCCACGCCACGCTGCGCCAGCTGCAGCAGCTAGGGGTCAACGTGGACCTGGACTATGCCGACCCCGGGGGCAAGACCACGCGCAGCTCTGTAGAGAGTGCCAGGTATGTTTGCCTTGAAGTTTCAGGTTTACTTGACCATCTTTGCACGTAGGTCATAGAGGTAGTAGTATTATGGTATAATAAGAGGATGTTTCAGTTGTGGAAAATGGACCCGTTATGATGGGGTTCAGCCATTCTAACATGACAATAGGGGCCATTACAGTGGCTGTTTCTCTTACTTTCTTGCTCATTCTCATGTAAGCTCGACATAATTTAGCTACGTAGGTTACATTATGCAGAAGGTGTTCCTGTAACTTTGATTTAAAATGCAGCTTCCGTTTCCTTCTCCCCAGTACCCTGGCCGGCATCAACCCAGAGGCGGTCATCAGCAGACTGACCCTCCCAGAGTCGATGGGGACCAGCATGTGGGGCGGCAGCGTGGACCTCAGCCTGGAGGCCAACGCCATCGCCCTCCGATACCTAAGCGACCAGCAGCTCTCCAGGCTCTCTGTAGGGGGAGGGCAACAGCCCCCAGGGCCCGTCCCAGGTTCAGCCCCTGCACACTGCTCTCAGAGAAGCCCCCAACGGAGAAGAGCGCCATGGGACAGAGCAGTATTCTGTCTCCGAACAACATGTCTTTAGCCACCCGCAAGTACATGAAGAGATACGGGCTGATAGAGGAGGGGAGCGGGAGTGAGGAGGAGGAGAGGGCCGAGGGGGAGCAATCGGAGATGGGATACACTGTACAGTTCCATGTTCAACCGGAACAAGAAGGACTTTTCAACATGCCATGGATGCCAATTGTCTGAACCGTTGTAAAAGCTATTTAATTTACAGTTTGGCCGTTTATTGATAACCACTATACCAATCTCGTGGTAATTGATGTGCACCTATTTATAGTCAATGTTGGGATTTTTTAAAGTCTGATTACATGGTGAAACAGACTACATTCATGCCAAATTGTTGTACTTCTCAGTTTTTAATGTTGTAAATATTTACGTTTCTTTCATGCTGCATTGTTTTTCTTGTGTGTGTTTACATGAAATGCCTCGAGCATTATTTCTCATTTCCAACTTGAACTTTCTATTTAAGATTGCCTCAATAAATATGTACCTGATTCATTTACGTTTTCCACAGAAGGTTGTTTCTTTCTTTTGTGAATGTACATTTGTGTTCTATTTAGTTAGCCCTCTACAGTCCCCCAAGGCCCACCACAACCCAGCCTTCAGCCTTCAATCCCTGCAGTATTTTCACACCCCTCCGACAGACACTGTTAACCTCTCCTCACCGCTCTTCAAAAAATTGCCATGTCACAACAGGCATATCTAGAAGAAATTGAGAGAAGTACTAGAGATTTCAATTGTGAAATGTTGCTTATCTGTGCTAGAACTAGGCTCCTGGTTAAAGCTAATGTTGTGGGGGGAATGGCCTATTCTGGACTCAATGGAAAATGTGGTTAATCACATATGCTAACAGCATGTCGGCACAGAGTAAGAGTGTAGCTCAGATATATTCATCCTATCCCTGCACCTGTCACTGATTTCTCTTTCTCCATCACATCTGTTTACCAGAACTACAGTTTTCACTCATCCATGTAGTAATGCAGCTGCAGGAGTATTCTAGTACTGGAAACAAAGTTGGAGGGATTAAAGAATAAAAGGAATGCCGGAATAAAGTATTTTAATGTTTTCACACTTATGAATCGTGAGGTGAAGATAATTGTTCACCAACATCTTTCATGTGTGGTTTCACCAGTTGTCATCATTCTGCAGCCAGGTGCCCTGGTCTAGCACAATGCCGTGCTCCTCGGTAATTGCCCACTTGGCCTTATAGCGATGGTCCCCTGCGCCTCCCCGAGGTCCCACACCTCTATAAACAGCGTCTCCTCAGGCACCTTCATGAAATCAGAGGTCATCGGTATGGTGGTGGAGTCCAGATACTGGCCCAGGGCGTGGCTGAGGTGATTGCCTGGTGAAGTCTGCTGAGGCTGGCGTTGCACACTGCTGCCCCACAGGCCTGTCTGGTTCTTTATAACCTCAAGACGACAAGGTTCTTCCGCTCTATGGGATACACACAGCCTGACGTAACACCTTGTTCCTGGTCTGGTTCCATACTGTACTGGATGTGCTGTAGACAACTATCATCGTACAGTATGGGACCAGACTACCTTTTTCATAGTCTTCAAGGGAAATCAGAACTATTAAATTCTATTGGGTCATTAAATTAAAAGATCATACAAGTACCATAATGCAGTATTCGCTGTAATGATGTTTACCTAATGTCTGAAGTGTTCCAGGCATCTCCCATGGACTGACCAGGCTTGAGCAGGGCGAGATCACCAAAGATCTCCTCTGTCATGGTTGTGTTTTGCTCCAGGGGGTGGTGAGGGCAGGAGGTTTGGAGGGAAGTATGGCCAATGGTCAGCTGTGTAATCTAGCAATGGACCAAACTGGAGAATAAGTGGACTCTCCTTTTGCGGAGAAGGGTTGGTCGGGTTAAAAGGCTGGGCCTTACAGTCCTCAACAGAAAGGTGACCAGGTGACTCTTTGTTCAAGGTATTATTTGAGGTCTTGGTGCTTGTTGGAGTGTCCTTTTTGAATGTCTCAGGTGATTCATTCTTTGTTGTGCTAGATAGTTTGCATGATCCATTGAATGAAGTGTTTTTCCCAAGGTCAGTCAATTCGATAAATTCAGTCTCTTTGATCTTTCGCTGTTTTCTTCCATTTCTAGTTCTGGTTTTGGTCTCGGTGGTGCTAAAGCAGCATACAAATAAAAAAAGAACACCAAGCTCGAAACCATGTTTTACCTGCTTTCTTCATTTTGATAATGAGAATTATACATTAAAAAATGTAGAATTGGAACTAACAAACAGGTTTGCATGGTAACGGTAAACATTCCAAATCATGTAACCTTTGTGACATCTATATGATGAGAATTTGAATTGTATGTTGACATCTAAGTTCTAATCAAAGAATTCTCATCTCGCAGTTTTGATTGAATATTGTTCCACTGAATTCAGACCCCAAAGGTGATACCCCACATCTGATGTGGTGGCATAATTGACATCATCAACATCACTAGGTGTAACGATCCCGGCAGTCTGAGTCAGGTCCTGTCTGTGGACTAGTTTTTTCTGCTCGGGATCTCCAGTTTCCCGAGGGTTCTGGAACGCTCCGGGGAGCTCTCTTGATTTCCGCACCTGCATCCCATCAGCAATCTGCACACCTGGTCCTGATCATCACCCTTCTTAGGCTCTGGCCTAACATCCATTCCCTGCCGGATCGTTAGCCATGAACAGTAGGTTTACCAGAGTATCAGTCTTAGAGCTTCTAGCGTTAGTTTTGTTGTTTTGCACCTTGTTGGTTTGTTGTTTACTTACCTCCGTTTTGTTCCATCTGCAGTCACTCGTCCGGAACCTTCATCCAACCTCTGCCTGGTGGTCGGCGGCTGCCGAGCCATGATTGGATCAACCACTGCACCCCCAACAACTAATCAACGCCGCCCGCTCTGTTCCCTGGATTATTCAGCATCACTCTTGAATTTGTAAATAAACACTCACCTTCGTTTCAACTTACCTTGTCCTGGTCTGCTTCTGGGTTCTGGCTTTGTAACTCGTGACAGAACGATCCGGCCAGTAATGAACCCAGCGGACCTGGACTCTGTTCGCCATGCCATTACCCATCAGGAGAAGATGTTGGGCCATCATAGCACGGAGCTACAGGAGATCGCGTTGGCAGTTCGGAACCTTTCTACCGGTCTGACGGAGGTCCAGAACCAGCGCAAGTTTCCGGTGGAGGATCCACTACCGGTTTCACCCATCTCGCCTGCCGCGTCTGAAGCGGTGTCCTTCCGTGAGCCCAAGGTTCCGACGCCGGATAAATATGAGGGGGAGCTGGGAAGATGCCGTTCTTTCCTTATGCAGTGTGGGTTAGTGTTCGAGCTACAGCCCTACTCTTATGCCACAGACAAGGCTAGGATAGCCTTTGTGATTGAGTTGCTGCGTGGTCGAGCGCTGGAGTGGGCTTCAGCCGTTTGGGAACGACAAGACCCCTGCATGGCTTCATACCAGGGGTTCACGGCCGAGATGAGGAAGCTCTTCGACCATTCCGTCCGAGGGAGGGACGCAGCTAGGCGCCTGTTTTCGCTCCACCAAGGAACTCGCAGCGTGGCCGACTTCGTGATCGAGTTCAAGACGTTGGCTGTGGAGAGTGGGTGGAATGAGGAGTCTCTGCAAGCGGCCTTTTACCAGGGTCTGTCGGAGCAGCTCAAGGATGAGCTGATCTCCTATCCGAGCCTAGTGACCTGGACAGCTTGGTAGCCTTGTCTATTCGGGTGGATAATCGAGTCCGAGAGCGAAGGGAGGGAGAAGCAATGGGGTCCGTCCAGTCGATCAGCTTCTCAGTTCCCAGTCGGGTCGGGTGGTGGACCAGAACACGTCGATCATTCTCCACCACAAAGGATTAGTGGAGAGGTCCTCTCTCCCGATTCTGAACCCATGCAAGTGGGGCGGCACGGGTTAACCAAGGAGGAGCGTCAACATAGACGTAAGACCAACTGCTGCCTCTACTGTGGTAGCTCGGGACATTACATCTCCACTTGTTCCCGGCGGTCGTCAAACTGCCCGGCTCGCTAAAGTTGGGAGGACTTTTAGCGAGCCAGTTTCAACCTCTCAGTACCTCTGTCAGACCCCGTTTCCCGGCTACCCTTGTGAACAGGAATCAGAGCTTAGCGATTAACGCTTTTATCGATTCAGGTGCCGATGGAAGCTTTCTTGATGCCGAGTTGGTGGAACAGCTGGGGCTTTCCAAGGAGCAATTGCCGGAAGCCATTGAAGCGACCACTCTGAACGGCAGTAGTCTGGCACGTATCACGATGAGGACTGAACCGGTTAAGATGCTGTTGTCGGGGAATCATTCGGAGATGATTTCATTCTTCATTCTGCCGTCTTCCCATGTTCCTCTGGTCCTTGGATACCCCTGGCTGAAGGAACACAATCCCACGTTCGATTGGGTGACGGGCAAGGTAACGAGTTGGAGCCTTGATTGTCATGCTAACTGTCTCAAGACTGCCTGTCCCCATTCGGTTCCCAGTCAGGTGATTGAGGCTAAACCCCCAGATTTGTCCCTGGTTCCCGAGACATATCACGATTTGGGGGAAGTGTTCAGTAAGCAGAAGGCTCTGTCACTCCCTCCCCACCGACCATATGATTGTGCCATCAACCTGTTCCCTGGAGCTGTCTACCCCAAGGGAAGGTTATACAGTATCTCCCGCCCTGAACGTGAGGCTTTGGAGACCTACATCAAGGAGTCCCTAGCTGCTGGTCTCGTTCGTCCCTCGTCATCACCCCTGGGGGCAGGATTCTTCTTTGTGGGTAAGAAGGATGGCTCTCTTCGACCGTGTATTGATTATCGGGGGGTTGAATGACATCACGGTCAAGAACAAGTATCCCCTGCCCTTGATGAGTTCTGCCTTCGACTCCTTACAGGGGGGCTACGGTGTTCACCAAGCTAGACCTACGCAATGCGTATCACATGGTCCGGATCAGAGAGGGAGACGAGTGGTTGACGGGTTTCAATACACCGATGGGTCACTCGAGTATCAGGTGATGCCGTTTGGACTGACCAATGCTCCAGCGGTATTCCAGAGTATGGTGAACGACGTCCTGAGAGATATGATCGGTCTCTTTGTGTTTGTTTACCTGGATGACATTCTGATCTTCTCGAAGGAACCTTCCGACCACGTCCAGCATGTCCGGCAGGTTCTGCAGCGATTGTTGGAGAATCGCCTGTTCGTGAAGGCCGAGAAGTGCGAGTTTCACGCCCACACGACATCCTTTCTCGGGTACATCATCTCCAGGGAGAGATTAGGATGGACCAGGAGAAGGTTAGAGCGGTTCTGGAATGGGCCCAGCCCGGTACGAGATTGCAGCTCCAGAGATTTTTTTTTTTTTTTAATTTCTACCGCAGATTCATCCGGGATTACAGCCGTGTGGCCGCTCCGTTAACTGCCTTGACTTCCAGTATCAGGAGTTTCAAGTGGAATCCGGAGGCGGATCGAGCGTTTCTGGATTTGAAGAGGCGATTCACCAACGCACCGATTCTCTCTCAACCAGACACGGCCCGTCAGTTCGTCGTTGAAGTGGACGCGTCTGATGTGGGAGTTGGCGCCATCCTGTCGCAGCGATGCTCCACGGACAGTAAACTCCATCCCTGCGCCTACTACTCTCGTCGCCTTTCGCCTGCGGAGAGGAATTACGATGTGGGTAACCGGGAGCTTCTCGCGGTGAAACTTGCCTTGGAGGAGTGGCGCCACTGGTTGGAGGGGCGGAGCAACCGTTTATTGTCTGGACGGACCACAAGAATCTTGCTTACGTGCAATCGGCTAGACGTCTCAACTCCCGTCAGGCCAGGTGGTCGTTGTTTTTCGGACGATTCAATTTTTCCCTGACGTTCCGACCTGGATCTAAGAACGGCAAGGCGGACGCCTTGTCTCGGATGTTCTCCAAGACGGAGGAGAGTGGGTCCAAGACCGAGACAATTCTCCCCGGAACTGCGTCGTGGGAGCTGTTAGGTCGAAGATTGAGGAGGAGGTGATGGCGGCTCTTCGGACGCAGCCCGGTCCCGGTAACGGTCCACCCGGTCGGGTTGTTTGTGCCTGAGTCGGTTCGTCCTGCGGTCCTCAAATGGTCCCACGCCAGCAAGATGGCTTGTCACCCTGGCGTGGCTCGGACGATGGCGTTTCTTCGCAGACGTTTTGGTGGCCTGCCATGGCCGAGGATACTCGGGGTTATGTTGCTGCCTGTCCAGTGTGTGCGCAGAATAAGGGTACCAATCGGCCCAGCTCTGGACTACTTCACCCCCTTCCTATTCCCGCGCGACCATGGTCGCATCTGGCCCTGGACTTTGTCACTGGGTTGCCCGCTTCTGAGGGGAACACGGTCGTTCTGACTATCGTGGACAGATTCAGCAAGTTCGCCCACTTTGTGCCAATTGCCAAGCTTCCTCTGCCTCGGAGACGTCCGAGATCCTGGTTAGGGAGGTTTTCAGGGTCCACGGGTTGCCCAGTGATATCGTTTCCGACCGTGGCCCTCAGTTTACCTCTCTGCTGTCTGGAAGTCCTTCTGTTTGGCCATTGGAGCTACAGTCAGTCTCACATCTGGTTTTCACCCCCAATCTAATGGTCAGGCGGAGAGAGCCAACCAGAAGATGGAATCCACGCTACGCTGCCTGGCCTCTTCCAACCCCACCTCCTGGGTCTCTCAGTTGCCTTGGGTTGAGTATGCCCACAATACTCTCCCTACATCTGCCACTGGGATGTCTCCCTTCCAGTGCCTGTATGGCTATCAACCTCCCTTGTTCCCTTCTCAGGAGAAGGAGCTCTCAGTGCCTTCTGTTCAGGCCCATATTCGTCGTTGCCACCGGACCTGGCATCGGGCCAGAAAGGCACTCCTTAGAGTTTCGGACCGGTATCAGCTCCAGGCGAATCGTCGCCGGATCCCCGCTCCCACCTACACCATCGGAGATAGGGTCTGGTTGGCCACACGGGATCTTCCTTTACGGACGGAGTCTAGGAAGTTGTTACCGAAGTTCATTGGTCCGTTTGTGGTGGAGAAGGTGATCAACCCGGTGGCAGTTCGACTCAAACTCCCGAGGACGCTCAGAGTCCATCCCACCTTTCATGTCTCCTGCCTCAAGCCTGTTTTCCTCAGTCCTCTGTTGCCTCCTCCGCCTCCTCCTCCTCCTCCTCGGATGATCGGAGGTGGTCCTGCCTACACGGTGCGACGCATCATGGATTCCAGACGGCGGGGCCGGGGTTTCAGTATCTCGTGGACTGGGAGGGGTATGGTCCTGAAGAGAGGAGTTGGATTCCGCGCGACAGATCCTAGATGCTGACCTCATCCGTGACTTCTACCGCCTCCATCCTGGCGCTCCGGGGAGTCCGCCCGGTGGCGTTCGTCGGAGGGGGGTACTGTAACGATCCCGGCAGTCTGAGTCAGGTCCTGTCTGTGGACTAGTTTTTTCTGCTCGGGATCTCCAGTTTCCCGAGGGTTCTGGAACGCTCCGGGGAGCTCTCTTGATTTCCGCACCTGCATCCCATCAGCAATCTGCACACCTGGTCCTGATCATCACCCTTCTTAGGCTCTGGCCTAACATCCATTCCCCTGCCGGATCGTTAGCCATGAACAGTAGGTTTACCAGAGTATCAGTCTTAGAGCTTCTAGCGTTAGTTTTGTTGTTTTGCACCTTGTTGGTTTGTTGTTTACTTACCTCCGTTTTGTTCCATCTGCAGTCACTCGTCCGGAACCTTCATCCAACCTCTGCCTGGTGGTCGGCGGCTGCCGAGCCATGATTGGATCAACCACTGCACCCCCAACAACTAATCAACGCCGCCCGCTCTGTTCCCTGGATTATTCAGCATCACTCTTGAATTTGTAAATAAACACTCACCTTCGTTTCAACTTACCTTGTCCTGGTCTGCTTCTGGGTTCTGGCTTTGTAACTCGTGACACTAGGGGCACCCCTCTCTTATTGGTGTTAAATAATTGTACATTAATCATTTGATTCAATGCAATTCCCCCTACTGCAAATCAAAAAGGTTATCTGTTCAGCTCCATATGTCCAGTGGTAACATCCCGCTGGGCACACACTGGTTGAATCAACGTTGTTTCAACGTAATTTGTCAACATAATGTGGAAATATATTTGAAAAAAAAATCATCAACCGGGACTGTTCTCATCTAATTTCAACCAGATTTGTAAACATTGAAATTAGGGTAAAACCTAAACACATTAACTTAACCTGACTAACAGGTTGTTACATCAATCTAATTTCAACATAATCATCAGAACTATGTATATGTTGAAATTGAGTTGAAAAATTCCACATAGAATTGTGGAAAACATCCCCACAGCATGATGTTACCACCACCATGCTTCACCGTAGGGATGGTGCCAGGTTTCCTCCAGACGTGACGCTTGGCATTCAGGCAAAAGAGTTCAATCTTGGTTTTATCAGACCAGAGAATCTTGTTTCTCATGGTCTGAGAGTCTTTAGGTGCCTTTCGGCAAACTCCAAGCATGCTGTCATGTGCCTTTTACTGAGGAGTGGCTTCAGTCTGGCCACTCTACCACAAAGGCCTGATTGGTGGAGTGCTGCAGAGATGGTTGTTCTTCTGGAAGGTCCTCCCATCTCCACAGAGGAACTCTAGAGCTCTGTCAGAGGGACCATCGGGTTCTTGGTCACCTCCCTGACCAAGGCCCTTCTCCCCCGATTGCTCAGTTTGGCCGGGCGGCCAGCTCTAGGAAGAGTCTTGGTGGTTCCAAACTTCTGCCATTCAAGAATGATGGAGGCCACTGTATTCTTGGGGACCTTCAATGCTGCAGAAATATTTTGGTACCCTTCCCAGATCTGTGCCTCGACACAATCCTGTCTCTGCGCTCTACGGACAATTTGTTCAACCTCATGGCTTGGTTTTTGCTCTGACATGCACTGTCAACTGTGGGACCTTATATAGACAGGCCTTTCCAAAACATGTCCAATCAATTGATTTTGCCACAGGTGGACTCCAATCAAGTTGTAGAAACATCTCAAGTCAATTTTAGAATAAGACTGTAACATAACAAAATGTGGAAAGAGTCAAGGGGTCTGAATACATTCCGAAGGCACTGTATATATATATATATATATTGGGTGGTTGATATTATGTTGAATTTCATATTTGATAAGACATTATATTTGACCTTGTTTCAATGTCGATAGTAATGTGGTATGTTTGAATCAATGTCATTGTTTCAATGTTATGCCATCAACCTAAATAAAGAGGTACATTGAAATAAAATTGGAAGCCAACATTGACGCCTACTGGTATATGAGGGGTAATGCACTTCAGTCATAACAAGTCGACCATCCAGATGCCTCCCTCTATATATATATCCTGCTTAGCTTTGGAAACAAGCTGTGCTTGATTCAGCTTAGCCATCGTGTCAACACATTTAGATGTTGATCAGCTTCCATACTCATTTGCATACACTGCCTAAACATTGACTAGTTGAAAGTAACTCCTCTAACTTTTCTTACACAAGCAGTATGTGAAAGAAAATTAGGAGTAAGGTTGGGTTTATGTAGGCTACAGTGGCATCTGCTTTGCACAAAGGATACCATCATTTCAACATGAAGCATGGTTGATTGGATCTTTGGAAGTTTAGAAGTAGTTACCACTAGCCATATAATTCATTATGTTAATAATAAACTTTTACGTTTGGATATTGTCTTTTATATATGTTATTCATAATATTGATTATATATACTATCCAAGCAGTTTGTCTACAAATACATTATTGATATGTTGGATTCATGGCTCCATCTCAACCAAAAATCTAAGTTAAAGAATAGCACTAAATCAAATCAAACTTTAAATGCACTTCAAATAAAGTTTGATTTGATTTAGTCCTATTCTTCAACTTAGATTTTTGGTTGAGATAGAGATGTGAATCCAACATATTAATAACTTGTAGATTACATTTGAAATCAACCAACCAGCCTTCATATACAAGACAATATCCAAAGTGTTAGAAATTGCGTAATTCAAATCTGGTATTGGAATAAGAATCAAGAGATCTTCAATCCAAGCTTAATTTATTATATGCAAAATGTATGTATGATAAGTATGAAGGTTCGTATATACGGGTCCGCTGAGATACCACGCAGGGCACTCTGAGAACTGATCCATTGTTCTAAGTTCTTCTTCAAATACTCTGACAGAAAGCCTCCACTTCTTCTGTTGGCCAACCAGAGCAAAGGACTGAGTGTGGTTCAGCCAATCCGTTGGCGCAGGGGTTGGTCCCAACTCCTCGGCACTCCATTTGTTGCCAGGCATAGTTGCTATGATAATAACCTGCGGAGTCAGCACCCAAAAGACACCATTCCACTGTACTCCATGTTCAAGGACAGTTTCACAGACTACAAAGAGAGAGTGTTCGTATCTGTAAGAAATACAAGTCTTATCTGTCCTACCCCTAACGTTCCTTACATGAATAACAACAGCCTGTTATGTGAAACAATTTATATCAGTATAGTTCATTAATGCATTCCTTCCAAGCTATTCATCACATACAGATCCAATTATGAGAAAAATAGAACCCAACAATTCCCCCTTTTGACGCCCTCTAGGGTGTCACTCATTAAAATACAATACAAACAAAAATAAACACTTTTATTAATAGACAATTTGATAATAAAAGGCCTTCAGTCCTTCCATCTACACCCAACTTGCAAACGGTTGGCTACAAGTCACCCAGGCACTTCAAACCTTCACATAAGGAAAGACAAACATACCCAATGGTTAACTTGATTAATAAAGCATAAAACACAGGATTAATAGAACACAAAACATAAGATTATTAAAACATAAAACACCAACAGGGAAGTAAATTTTGGCCCCCTTTAGACACCCTCTAGAGTGTCACTCCACCAAGCCTGGTAGGTCATATCCTTCATTCCCTTAGGTCGGAGTCCGGGATTGGGCCGTATCTCACCATCTGTTTGGAAACCACCTTCTCCATCTCCTTTTCTCACCAACCCTCAGACACAGGAAATAAGACAACATCCACAAAGAACAAGTATACCCATAGAAGCTATAACTTCACCCAGAATAGTTACAACAATAGTTTTCCATTTACCAAATATGTTATCAAACCAACCGTTTATGGAGCTATCAATACCAGAGTTCTCAGCCAGTTCGTTCGCCAGCGTGGTGATGGTCACTCAAGCGCTTTGGTCACGGGGCCCGTCCGGTGCTGTATTGTTGGGGATGAAAGTACAGCACATATATCCAAACAGAACACAAACCCCGTCCCGCTCAGCCAAAAGCATATCTAAAGCTATTCTATTCTGCCATGTCATTAAGCTAGTTGCCGCTGTCTGCTCAGCTAATCCCTTTACTGCATCACGAGTGTGGTTTATAAATCTTTTGCTGGTTATATTAAATATAATTTATCCAATCTACATTTTTATTAATTGTTGACCACCAGAAAATACTTGATTCAAACCCAGCTGCGATCTGATTCCTAGCTTTGAATTGTTCTGGAACCCCTCGGGGTACTCCTATCCCATCAATATATATATCCTTTCATCAAAGGATTCCTGGAGGAGGTCCTACTTTCTACGTGACAACTCACCAGTCTCTGACACGTTTGATTGTTTACATATGTAGGTGAGTTCACAATCAGTTATCACCACACATCCATCAGATGTCAGCACGGGTCTGGTTTTGGTTCCTAAAATCCTCAGGCTGCAACAAAGAGGAGAGATTAGTCATGGTCTCTTTTAGTTGTGATATTCTCTGTGTGGGAGCAGGAGCTAAGAGGCCCTACCCTGTATCCTGTCTTACTAGTCCTAGAAAAACAATTAGAATCCCCTGTGACTTCAAACTGAGGCAACCCAGGTTGGGATGACTTTGTTATCGGGGGAAACAGATAGTGCAAGTTACAATAAGACTCTTTCACCACATTCCCAGGTGGCTTGCATGGAGGATAAACCTGACAGAGAGTCAAAGCCTGTCAAGGGGAACGGAGTAGTTGTTAACCTTGGTTTGGCTGTCCTACAGGCATAACAGTCCTCTTTAGACCGTATACTGAATCCATTCCAACCACAGGTTAAAATCTATTTACTCCATCTCCATCTGTACTACTTCCTTCAGGTCTATAGTTTGCACTGTCTCACTACCTCCCTCAGAGAGGTTTACTCTATAGGGTGCCCCAGTTGAAGAGGATATCTCACCTGTCAGGTCTGTAATCTGTTTTAGCATAATTCAGACTTTCAGACAGTACCTACCCTTATATGGGTCGCACTGCCATTTCTGATAATTCCCTACTTTCACAACCCTAAACTGTGTATGGAGATTGGTGATGTCCTTCCCTAAAGTCCCTAGTACTTCCTCTTTCCCTACGTCTAGCTGTCTCCCTATGCCTTTTCAACTTGTGTTAGGTTAACTACCACTTCTGGCTGAAACAGGAGGGTCCGTGTGTGTTAGGAATATGGCCCCCACAATCAGACAGCTACCTACCGTCGGGAGACCTGTGAATCCCCACCCTCGCCCTGAAAACATGTCAGACGCCAGAGGCCAACCCATTGCTTTACCTTCTATCGAACTCACACAGGGATGATCAGACAGGGTAAGGGAATCTTCGTTAAGGAGCCAACCCCCGAGCCCTAGTGGTGATCGGATCTTTCTCCTAACTCTGTGTTTGTTCGTCAGGTGTAGCTGGGTTTACCTTTTTGCAGTGAGTGACATGCACCCAGATGGATCTCTCAGCTATTCTGCTGGCAAAGGCAGTACTTGGTAGGGCCCTTCCCGCCAGGCCTGCTTCAGTCTCCTGGTTAGATAGAGTGGGTCACCTTCTCCTTTAGTTCACCTGTGGGGCACAAAACCTCTGACATACAGGTGTGGTTAATAAACTATCATACGTGTTGTTGTTTTTTTAAAGTATTTTGTCCTCTCCTTCGTATATATTTAATATTTAATCCAACCATCCCCCCTTTTTTGACATATGATTTGGCCATGTGTCAATATTACCACCTACCTAAACAATCACTTTAGTTAATATTGGTAATTCATTATCCAATTGCCATTCCTCCACTCTCTCTTCTGTTATTTTATGGTTCAAATCAAATATACTATTACCAAACTATAATCTTCTTCACAATTTGCACAGTATTACAAATTACCCTCAACTTAGTAAAATAAACTATCTTAAAGTCCTCCTCTCATGCCTTTAGAATTTACTGGTGTGGATGATTAATTAACACCAGAATGTTAAAACAGAGTTCAGAGGCAATTGAAATCATTTAACGAACTGTTTAATCCCATAGTATACTAAACATTACCATTATTCTAAATATTTCATAAATGTTAGTTATCCCAAGTGTTCATTAAGTCCTCATGACATTCATTCTCATAAGAAATCATATATACCCCAAACTCAGCCAAAAGCTAAAAAACTCCATAAAATTCACTGTGTGCTCCTCTAAGACCTATCACCCTTGACCTGCTGAAACCCCCCAAAATTGAAACAACAAGGCTTTATAAACATCATACTAGGTGTGTTGTTTTTTGTTTGAAAAAAACCCAATTTGAAAAACAACCACAAATAGCCAGGCCTTAATTTGGTAGCTCACTTTTATGACCTAAATACTGCCTAACTTCACTACTGCTCCCCTAGCCCTAGGCAACATTCCAACGAGATGAGCTAATCTCTTTCTCCTGGTTATCCCCAGTCTTAACCCATCAATAATTGTTTGTATCAATCTAATTCCTCATTTCCCGCTAAACCATTTCAGTTCGCTATTCAATTTATTTAACTGTTCTCTCTGATTATGCCCTAATTAATAAAACAACTACTTGCTATCGTTGATTAGCATACATTTAATGATGTTCCTACTATCTGAACTGTACTGTCTCTCACCCTCCCCTTGTTCCTTCGGGGAGAGCGCATGGTAACCTTATAACATATTTTCATAGACTTTTCTAGAATACTTCTATTTAAGCTATCTAATTCAACCTTTCACATTTCTCAATCCACATAGTAATCTAGGTATATAGCCCCACTGCGAAAGCTTTATCTACTGTCCCTACCTGTGTTCGAACCAGGGACATCGCCAGTCACTCCACACCATCTACGATTCTCTCAAAGTAAATACTTTCACGTCGCACATCCAGCCACGTCATCACCCCCGTCTAGCCAGCCCTTCCGTCTCAAACACCCTAGTAGCCAAAATAAAACACACTCTAACAGCGTTCTGCATTTTCCTCTATCATCGGGTTTAAGAACTAACGTAACAACATTAACTATTCTCTATTGCTGTAGTAACGTCTTGTTTGGTTCAGTTTATTTATTACGGAGTGTCCATAATACTATAATAATACATAATCGAATTCCCTTCATGCATACAGATTTCACCTTATGCCATTGAAATGCCAAATAAACCATAATAGTTCAATGGAGCCCCCTATTGGCTCTCCCCTACCTATACATTACTTCTATAACCACTTTAGTTATGGTCCGATTACAAATTAAACCTTATCACATGATCAAACAACGCCACAACCTTAAACTCATATGGGGCGGCAGGCAGCTTAGTGATCAGTAGCGCCGCGCCAACAACCGAGAGGTCGCGGTTCCAATCCCCGAGCCGACCAGGCGAAAAATCTGCCGATGTGCCCTCGAGCAAGGCACTCAACCCCAATCGCTCCTGCAAGTCGCTCTGGACAAGAGCGTCTGCCAAATCACCAAAAATGCAAATGTAAATATTCTCTACTTTCTCACCCATCTCATCCCTCGTCAGAAACCCACAGGCACCTCTCAAATAATCACCCCGTGGTGTTCCCAGCCAACTCCAGTCTTTCCTCGCTCCAAAAGCCACACTTTCGCTCTCTCCAGCCCCTCCCCTCACAACTCTCTCTCCAGTGCTCGGTGGGAGCAGGCTCTTTTGAGGAGCTGTGTTAGTGTTTCCAATATTCTGTCGTTATTTAAAGTACTTTAATCTAATTATTTAAATCAAATTATTCCCACCTAATTAGTTAAAGTTGGTGCATGTTTATATTTAAATGATAAACCAAATTATTTCAGTCTAATTGTTTAACCAGTATTTTGCAGGGTCAAACATTACATCAAATAATCAACAAAAAAGAAGCCTCAACCCAAGCACCTAAAACCAGTATTATGCTATGTCAAACATCAAACACTGAATCAAATAATAAACCAAATTGTTTCAACACAACTATTCAAAACCAGTTCAGTCACACAATTAATCACTTTAGCTTTATGTTCCCAATTGTTATTGATGGGTTATATGGTTTAAACAATCACGAACCCAACAGTTATCCCCAAATGTATACAGTTTGGACAGTCACAGACGTCTTTGATTCCCAATTAGTTTTCTATCAAGGTATACAGGTTTATCATTCACACTCTCATGCATACGTCACCCCTGTCTTAAAGAATTTTAAGTGTCTCCTTTGAACCTAGTCATATCTAGTCTGAACTGATATGTGCCATAGCGTCGCACTGCCTATTTATTTAAAGTACCTCCTATGGGTGTCTTTTGTTAACGTTTGCACAATTCAAACTTTATTTCCTAATTGTAATTCTCATTATTTACTGTTTTAAAATATTGTTTGTATTCTCAGCCAAAATGGTACACAGTTATTACACAGTTAAACGTAGTATACAGTTATCACACTCACTCACAATACACAGTCATAATCCTATCACAGTCATAAATGACACACTTACACTCGACACACAATCGTAATTCTTTGTCACACAACTAAAGTTTCTTAGGACACACAGATAACAAAGGTATACAATGGGGCACACAGCCACCTCTACTATGGGGCACACAGCCACCTCTACAATGGGGCACACAGCCACCTCTACTATGGGGCACACAGCCACCTCTACTATGGGGCACACAGCCACCTCTACTATGGGGCACACAGCCACCTCTACTATG
Source organism: Coregonus clupeaformis (assembly GCF_020615455.1). Lineage (NCBI taxonomy): Eukaryota > Metazoa > Chordata > Actinopteri > Salmoniformes > Salmonidae > Coregonus > Coregonus clupeaformis. The sequence continues at coordinate 59,922 of NW_025534643.1, forward strand.
GGGCACACAGCCACCTCTACTATGGGGCACACAGCCACCTCTACTATGGGGACACAGCCACCTCTACTATGGGGCACACAGCCACCTCTACTATTCCATGGGTTTAACCATCACAATTATCAAACATTTGCATAGTACATTATGAAATCGAAGTAGTATACTGTAATTGTTATTTATAGTAGAATAGGGTTCACTAACATCAAACAGGTGTTTCACAAAATTAATTTGGATAAAGCCAATGTGCAAAACTTTAGTTATATTACAATAGGTGTTTTGCTTACCTTTTTAGAAGCCCGGGCAATTTGTGAAACACAGTTCGATGACAGTGATGTCCAATAGGCTGGGTGAATTCCAGCGAAGTGAAGTTCCGCTACCAGATCACGTCGGGGTCACCAATTGTTAGAAATTGCGTAATTCAAATCTGGTATTGGAATAAGAATCAAGAGATCTTCAATCCAAGCTTAATTTATTATATGCAAAATGTATGTATGATAAGTATGAAGGTTCGTATATACGGGTCCGCTGAGATACCACGCAGGGCACTCTGAGAACTGATCCATTGTTCTAAGTTCTTCTTCAAATACTCTGACAGAAAGCCTCCACTTTTTCTGTTGGCCAACCAGAGCAAAGGACTGAGAGTGGTTCAGCCAATCCGTTGGCGCAGGGGTTGGTCCCAACTCCTCGGCACTCCATTTGTTGCCAGGCATAGTTGCTATGATAATAACCTGCGGAGTCAGCACCCAAAAGACACCATTCCACTGTACTCCATGTTCAAGGACAGTTTCACAGACTACAAAGAGAGAGTGTTCGTATTTGTAAGAAATACAAGTCTTATCTGTCCTACCCCTAACGTTCCTTACATGAATAACAACAGCCTGTTATGTGAAACAATTTATATCAGTATAGTTCATTAATGCATTCCTTCCAAGCTATTCATCACATACAGATCCAATTATGAGAAAAATAGAACCCAACAATTCACCCTTTTGATGCCCTCTAGGGTGTCACTCATTAAAATACAATACAAACAAAAATAAACACTTTTATTCATAGACAATTTGATAATAAAAGGCCTTCAGTCCTTCCATCTACACCCAACTTGCAAACGGTTGGCTACAAGTCACCCAGGCACTTCAAACCTTCACATAAGGAAAGACAAACATACCCAATGGTTAACTTGATTAATAAAGCATAAAACACAGGATTAATAGAACACAAAACATAAGATTATTAAAACATAAAACACCAACAGGGAAGTAAATTTTGGCCCCCTTTAGACACCCTCTAGAGTGTCACTCCACCAAGCCTGGTAGGTCATATCCTTCATTCCTTAGGTCGGAGTCCGGGATTGGGCCGTATCTCACCATCTGTTTGGAAACCACCTTCTCCATCTCCTTTTCTCACCAACCCTCAGACACAGGAAATAAGACAACATCCACAAAGAACAAGTATACCCATAGAAGCTATAACTTCACCCAGAATAGTTACAACAATAGTTTTCCATTTACCAAATATGTTATCAAACCAACCGTTTATGGAGCTATCAATACCAGAGTTCTCAGCCAGTTCGTTCGCCAGCGTGGTGATGGTCACTCAAGCGCTTTGGTCACGGGCCCGTCCGGTGCTGTATTGTTGGGGATGAAAGTACAGCACATATATCCAAACAGAACACAAACCCCGTCCCGCTCAGCCAAAAGCATATCTAAAGCTATTCTATTCTGCCATGTCATTAAGCTAGTTGCCGCTGTCTGCTCAGCTAATCCCTTTACTGCATCACGAGTGTGGTTTATAAATCTTTTGCTGGTTATATTAAATATAATTTATCCAATCTACATTTTTATTAATTGTTGACCACCAGAAAATACTTGATTCAAACCCAGCTGCGATCTGATTCCTAGCTTTGAATTGTTCTGGAACCCCTCGGGGTACTCCTATCCCATCAATATATATATCCTTTCATCAAAGGATTCCTGGAGGAGGTCCTACTTTCTACGTGACAACTCACCAGTCTCTGACACGTTTGATTGTTTACATATGTAGGTGAGTTCACAATCAGTTATCACCACACATCCATCAGATGTCAGCACGGGTCTGGTTTTGGTTCCTAAAATCCTCAGGCTGCAACAAAGAGGAGAGATTAGTCATGGTCTCTTTTAGTTGTGATATTCTCTGTGTGGGAGCAGGAGCTAAGAGGCCCTACCCTGTATCCTGTCTTACTAGTCCTAGAAAAACAATTAGAATCCCCTGTGACTTCAAACTGAGGCAACCCAGGTTGGGATGACTTTGTTATCGGGGGAAACAGATAGTGCAAGTTACAATAAGACTCTTTCACCACATTCCCAGGTGGCTTGCATGGAGGATAAACCTGACAGAGAGTCAAAGCCTGTCAAGGGGAACGGAGTAGTTGTTAACCTTGGTTTGGCTGTCCTACAGGCATAACAGTCCTCTTTAGACCGTATACTGAATCCATTCCAACCACAGGTTAAAATCTATTTACTCCATCTCCATCTGTACTACTTCCTTCAGGTCTATAGTTTGCACTGTCTCACTACCTCCCTCAGAGAGGTTTACTCTATAGGGTGCCCCAGTTGAAGAGGATATCTCACCTGTCAGGTCTGTAATCTGTTTTAGCATAATTCAGACTTTCAGACAGTACCTACCCTTATATGGGTCGCACTGCCATTTCTGATAATTCCCTACTTTCACAACCCTAAACTGTGTATGGAGATTGGTGATGTCCTTCCCTAAAGTCCCTAGTACTTCCTCTTTCCCTACGTCTAGCTGTCTCCTATGCCTTTTCAACTTGTGTTAGGTTAACTACCACTTCTGGCTGAAACAGGAGGGTCCGTGTGTGTTAGGAATATGGCCCCCACAATCAGACAGCTACCTACCGTCGGGAGACCTGTGAATCCCCACCCTCGCCCTGAAAACATGTCAGACGCCAGAGGCCAACCCATTGCTTTACCTTCTATCGAACTCACACAGGGATGATCAGACAGGGTAAGGGAATCTTCGTTAAGGAGCCAACCCCCGAGCCCTAGTGGTGATCGGATCTTTCTCCTAACTCTGTGTTTGTTCGTCAGGTGTAGCTGGGTTTACCTTTTTGCAGTGAGTGACATGCACCCAGATGGATCTCTCAGCTATTCTGCTGGCAAAGGCAGTACTTGGTAGGGCCCTTCCCGCCAGGCCTGCTTCAGTCTCCCTGGTTAGATAGAGTGGGTCACCTTCTCCTTTAGTTCACCTGTGGGGCACAAAACCTCTGACATACAGGTGTGGTTAATAAACTATCATACGTGTTGTTGTTTTTTTAAAGTATTTTGTCCTCTCCTTCGTATATATTTAATATTTAATCCAACCATCCCCCCTTTTTGACATATGATTTGGCCATGTGTCAATATTACCACCTACCTAAACAATCACTTTAGTTAATATTGGTAATTCATTATCCAATTGCCATTCCTCCACTCTCTCTTCTGTTATTTTATGGTTCAAATCAAATATACTATTACCAAACTATAATCTTCTTCACAATTTGCACAGTATTACAAATTACCCTCAACTTAGTAAAATAAACTATCTTAAAGTCCTCCTCTCATGCCTTTAGAATTTACTGGTGTGGATGATTAATTAACACCAGAATGTTAAAACAGAGTTCAGAGGCAATTGAAATCATTTAACGAACTGTTTAATCCCATAGTATACTAAACATTACCATTATTCTAAATATTTCATAAATGTTAGTTATCCCAAGTGTTCATTAAGTCCTTGTCACACTCTGGCTCCAGGACTTGTGTATTTGAGCCAGGGTGTATGTTGTTTGTGGGGTTTTGGGTGATTTTTAGGTTTGCAGGTCTGTCACGGTTATTTCTATGTGGGGAGTTCTGTTGGGTCTATTTCTAGGTTGTGGTTTGTTTCCTTGTTTGTAGTTAATGACTCCCAATCGGAGGTAACGAGTGTCAGCTGTCGGCTCGTTATCTCTGATTGGGAGCCATATTTAAGCTGTAGGTTTTCTTGTGTTTATTGTGGGTTATTGTTCCATGTTTCAGTCATTGCGACTGTGGACTTCACTTCGTCATTTGTTTGTTGTTTTTTCGTGGTTGCTTTAATAAATAAAGTCATCATGTTCACTCCACGCGCTGCGTATTGGTCCGCTCCTTTCGACGATCGTGACAGAATAACCCACCTTAAAGGAACCAAGCAGCGCGTCCAGGAACAAAGGGTCTGGACATGGAAGGAACTGGTGGAAGGTAAAGGGTCCTGGACTTGGGAGGAGATCCTAGATGGTATGGATCGCCGACCATGGAACGAGACGGTGGAGAGGCGACGGCGAGAGGAGCAACGGCATCAGCAGGGCCATCATCGTCGGAAGGACGAGAGGCAACCCCAAGAAATTTTTGGGGGGGGGCACATGGCTTGGGCGACGGAGCAGCAGGAGGCTGCCACAAGGCAGAGTCAGAGGGCTGCCAGGTTAAGGGGGCTGACGGAGGCAGAGAAGGGACGGATTCAGTGGGCTACCAGGTCAAGGGGGCAACTGGGTAAAGCAGGGAAGGAAAGTGTTGAGGCACGGCGTGAGGTACTGGGGTGTGTAACCAGTTCGGTCCGGCCCGTTCCTAGTCCCGTGGTGCAGCCAGTAGTGTGTGTTCCCGTGACGGTACGGCCTGTTCCGGTCCCTCGCACTAAGTGTACGGTGCGCGTCGCCAGCCCAGCCCGGCCTGTTCCTACTCCTCGCACCAGGGATACGGTGCGCTTCGCCAACCCGGCCCGGCCTGTTCCGGCCACTCGCACCAGGGATACGGTGCGCGTCGCCAGCCCAGCCCGGCCTGTTCCTACTCCTCGCACCAGGGATACGGTGCGCCGCCAACCCGGCCCGGCCTGTTCCGGCCACTCGCACCAGGGATACGGTGCGCGTCGCCAGCCCAGCCCGGCCTGTTCCTACTCCACGCACCAGGGATAGGGTGCGCTTCGCCAGCCCGGCCCGGCCTGTTCCGGCCACTCGCACCAGGGATACGGTGCGCGTCGCCAGCCCCGCCCGGCCTGTTCCTGCTCTCCGCACTAGGCGTGAGGTGAGTCCCCAGGGTCCAGCATGCCCTGTTCCGGCTCCCCGCACTAGGCGTTATGGGAGTCCCCAGGGTCCAGCATGCCCTGTTCCGGCTCCCCGCACTAGGCGTTATGGGAGTCCCCAGGGTCCAGCATGCCCTGTTCCGGCTCCTCGCACTAGGCGTCATGTGCGTTCCCAGGGTCCAGCAAGCCCTGTTGCTTCTCTCCGCACTAGCCCTGAGATGCGTGTCTCAGCCCGGTACCTCCTGTTCCGGCACCACGCACCAGGCCTACGATGCGCCTCAGACGGCCAGAGTCTGCCGTCTGCCCAACGGGGCCTGAACTGTCCGTCTGCCCAACGCCGTCTGAACTGCCCGTCTGCCCAACGCCGTCAGAGCCTTCCGCCAGACAGGATCAGCCAGAGCCTTCCGCCAGACAGGATCAGCCAGAGCCTTCCGCCAGACAGGATCAGCCAGAGCCTTCCGCCAGACAGGATCAGCCAGAGCCTTCTGCCAGACAGGATCAGCCAGAGCCTTCTGCCAGACAGGATCAGCCAGAGCCTTCTGCCAGACAGGATCAGCCAGAGCCTTCTGCCAGACAGGATCAGCCAGAGCCTTCTGCCAGCCAGGATCCGCCAGAGCCGTCCAGCCAGGATCCGCCTGAGCCAGCCAGCCAGGATCTGCCCCTCAGTCCGGTGATGCCCTTTAGTCAGGTGCTGCCCCTTAGCCCGGTGCTGCCCCTTGGTCCGGTGCTGCCCCTTAGTCCGGTGCTGCCCCTTAGTCAGGTGCTGTCCCTTAGTCCGGTACTGCCTACTAAGCAGTTTGTGACTGTGGTGGGGTGGGGATCACGACCGGGGCCAGAGCCACCACCGTGGACAGACGCCCACCCAGACCCTCCCCTAGAGCGTATGCTGGTGCGCCCGGAGGTCGCACCTTTAGGGGGGGGTACTGTCACACTCTGGCTCCAGGACTTGTGTATTTGAGCCAGGGTGTATGTTGTTTGTGGGGTTTTGGGTGATTTTTAGGTTTGCAGGTCTGTCACGGTTATTTCTATGTGGGGAGTTCTGTTGGGTCTATTTCTAGGTTGTGGTTTGTTTCCTTGTTTGTAGTTAATGACTCCCAATCGGAGGTAACGAGTGTCAGCTGTCGGCTCGTTATCTCTGATTGGGAGCCATATTTAAGCTGTAGGTTTTCTTGTGTTTATTGTGGGTTATTGTTCCATGTTTCAGTCATTGCGACTGTGGACTTCACTTCGTCATTTGTTTGTTGTTTTTTCGTGGTTGCTTTAATAAATAAAGTCATCATGTTCACTCCACGCGCTGCGTATTGGTCCGCTCCTTTCGACGATCGTGACAGTCCTCATGACATTCATTCTCATAAGAAATCATATATACCCCAAACTCAGCCAAAAGCTAAAAAACTCCATAAAATTCACTGTGTGCTCCTCTAAGACCTATCACCCTTGACCTGCTGAAACCCCCCCCAAAATTGAAACAACAAGGCTTTATAAACATCATACTAGGTGTGTTGTTTTTTGTTTGAAAAACCCAATTTGAAAAACAACCACAAATAGCCAGGCCTTAATTTGGTAGCTCACTTTTATGACCTAAATACTGCCTAACTTCACTACTGCTCCCCTAGCCCTAGGCAACATTCCAACGAGATGAGCTAATCTCTTTCTCCTGGTTATCCCCAGTCTTAACCCATCAATAATTGTTTGTATCAATCTAATTCCTCATTTCCCGCTAAACCATTTCAGTTCGCTATTCAATTTATTTAACTGTTCTCTCTGATTATGCCCTAATTAATAAAACAACTACTTGCTATCGTTGATTAGCATACATTTAATGATGTTCCTACTATCTGAACTGTACTGTCTCTCACCCTCCCCTTGTTCCTTCGGGAGAGCGCATGGTAACCTTATAACATATTTTCATAGACTTTTCTAGAATACTTCTATTTAAGCTATCTAATTCAACCTTTCACATTTCTCAATCCACATAGTAATCTAGGTATATAGCCCCACTGCGAAAGCTTTATCTACTGTCCCTACCTGTGTTCGAACCAGGGACATCGCCAGTCACTCCACACCATCTACGATTCTCTCAAAGTAAATACTTTCACGCCGCACATCCAGCCACGTCATCACCCCCGTCTAGCCAGCCCTTCCGTCTCAAACACCCTAGTAGCCAAAATAAAACACACTCTAACAGCGTTCTGCATTTTCCTCTATCATCGGGTTTAAGAACTAACGTAACAACATTAACTATTCTCTATTGCTGTAGTAACGTCTTGTTTGGTTCAGTTTATTTATTACGGAGTGTCCATAATACTATAATAATACATAATCGAATTCCCTTCATGCATACAGATTTCACCTTATGCCATTGAAATGCCAAATAAACCATAATAGTTCAATGGAGCCCCCTATTGGCTCTCCCCTACCTATACATTACTTCTATAACCACTTTAGTTATGGTCCGATTACAAATTAAACCTTATCACATGATCAAACAACGCCACAACCTTAAACTCATATGGGGGCGGCAGGCAGCTTAGTGATCAGTAGCGCCCGCGCCAACAACCGAGAGGTCGCCGGTTCCAATCCCCGAGCCGACCAGGCGAAAAATCTGCCGATGTGCCCTCGAGCAAGGCACTCAACCCCAATCGCTCCTGCAAGTCGCCTCTGGACAAGAGCGTCTGCCAAATCACCAAAAATGCAAATGTAAATATTCTCTACTTTCTCACCCATCTCATCCCTCGTCAGAAACCCACAGGCACCTCTCAAATAATCACCCCGTGGTGTTCCCAGCCAACTCCAGTCTTTCCTCGCTCCAAAAGCCACACTTTCGCTCTCTCCAGCCCCTCCCCTCACAACTCTCTCTCCAGTGCTCGGTGGGAGCAGGCTCTTTTGAGGAGCTGTGTTAGTGTTTCCAATATTCTGTCATTATTTAAAGTACTTTAATCTAATTATTTAAATCAAATTATTCCCACCTAATTAGTTAAAGTTGGTGCATGTTTATATTTAAATGATAAACCAAATTATTTCAGTCTAATTGTTTAACCAGTATTTTGCAGGGTCAAACATTACATCAAATAATCAACAAAAAGAAGCCTCAACCCAAGCACCTAAAACCAGTATTATGCTATGTCAAACATCAAACACTGAATCAAATAATAAACCAAATTGTTTCAACACAACTATTCAAAACCAGTTCAGTCACACAATTAATCACTTTAGCTTTATGTTCCCAATTGTTATTGATGGGTTATATGGTTTAAACAATCACGAACCCAACAGTTATCCCCAAATGTATACAGTTTGGACAGGCACAGACGTCTTTGATTCCCAATTAGTTTTCTATCAAGGTATACAGGTTTATCATTCACACTCTCATGCATACGTCACCCCTGTCTTAAAGAATTTTAAGTGTCTCCTTTGAACCTAGTCATATCTAGTCTGAACTGATATGTGCCATAGCGTCGCACTGCCTATTTATTTAAAGTACCTCCTATGGGTGTCTTTTGTTAACGTTTGCACAATTTAAACTTTATTTCCTAATTGTAATTCTCATTATTTACTGTTTTAAAATATTGTTTGTATTCTCAGCCAAAATGGTACACAGTTATTACACAGTTAAACGTAGTATACAGTTATCACACTCACTCACAATACACAGTCATAATCCTATCACAGTCATAAATGACACACTTACACTCGACACACAATCGTAATTCTTTGTCACACAACTAAAGTTTCTTAGGACACACAGATAACAAAGGTATACAATGGGGCACACAGCCACCTCTACTATGGGGCACACAGCCACCTCTACAATGGGGCACACAGCCACCTCTACTATGGGGCACACAGCCACCTCTACTATGGGGCACACAGCCACCTCTACTATGGGGCACACAGCCACCTCTACTATGGGGCACACAGCCACCTCTACTATGGGGCACACAGCCACCTCTACTATGGGGCACACAGCCACCTCTACTATTCCATGGGTTTAACCATCACAATTATCAAACATTTGCATAGTACATTATGAAATCGAAGTAGTATACTGTAATTGTTATTTATAGTAGAATAGGGTTCACTAACATCAAACAGGTGTTTCACAAAATTAATTTGGATAAAGCCAATGTGCAAAACTTTAGTTATATTACAATAGGTGTTTTGCTTACCTTTTTAGAAGCCCGGGCAATTTGTGAAACACAGTTCGATGACAGTGATGTCCAATAGGCTGGGTGAATTCCAGCGAAGTGAAGTTCCGCTACCAGATCACGTCGGGGTCACCAATTGTTAGAAATTGCGTAATTCAAATCTGGTATTGGAATAAGAATCAAGAGATCTTCAATCCAAGCTTAATTTATTATATGCAAAATGTATGTATGATAAGTATGAAGGTTCGTATATACGGGTCCGCTGAGATACCACGCAGGGCACTCTGAGAACTGATCCATTGTTCTAAGTTCTTCTTCAAATACTCTGACAGAAAGCCTCCACTTTTTCTGTTGGCCAACCAGAGCAAAGGACTGAGAGTGGTTCAGCCAATCCGTTGGCGCAGGGGTTGGTCCCAACTCCTCGGCACTCCATTTGTTGCCAGGCATAGTTGCTATGATAATAACCTGCGGAGTCAGCACCCAAAAGACACCATTCCACTGTACTCCATGTTCAAGGACAGTTTCACAGACTACAAAGAGAGAGTGTTCGTATTTGTAAGAAATACAAGTCTTATCTGTCCTACCCCTAACGTTCCTTACATGAATAACAACAGCCTGTTATGTGAAACAATTTATATCAGTATAGTTCATTAATGCATTCCTTCCAAGCTATTCATCACATACAGATCCAATTATGAGAAAAATAGAACCCAACAATTCACCCTTTTGATGCCCTCTAGGGTGTCACTCATTAAAATACAATACAAACAAAAATAAACACTTTTATTCATAGACAATTTGATAATAAAAGGCCTTCAGTCCTTCCATCTACACCCAACTTGCAAACGGTTGGCTACAAGTCACCCAGGCACTTCAAACCTTCACATAAGGAAAGACAAACATACCCAATGGTTAACTTGATTAATAAAGCATAAAACACAGGATTAATAGAACACAAAACATAAGATTATTAAAACATAAAACACCAACAGGGAAGTAAATTTTGGCCCCCTTTAGACACCCTCTAGAGTGTCACTCCACCAAGTCTGGTAGGTCATATCCTTCATTCCTTAGGTCGGAGTCCGGGATTGGGCCGTATCTCACCATCTGTTTGGAAACCACCTTCTCCATCTCCTTTTCTCACCAACCCTCAGACACAGGAAATAAGACAACATCCACAAAGAACAAGTATACCCATAGAAGCTATAACTTCACCCAGAATAGTTACAACAATAGTTTTCCATTTACCAAATATGTTATCAAACCAACCGTTTATGGAGCTATCAATACCAGAGTTCTCAGCCAGTTCGTTCGCCAGCGTGGTGATGGTCACTCAAGCGCTTTGGTCACGGGCCCGTCCGGTGCTGTATTGTTGGGGATGAAAGTACAGCACATATATCCAAACAGAACACAAACCCCGTCCCGCTCAGCCAAAAGCATATCTAAAGCTATTCTATTCTGCCATGTCATTAAGCTAGTTGCCGCTGTCTGCTCAGCTAATCCCTTTACTGCATCATGAGTGTGGTTTATAAATCTTTTGCTGGTTATATTAAATATAATTTATCCAATCTACATTTTTATTAATTGTTGACCACCAGAAAATACTTGATTCAAACCCAGCTGCGATCTGATTCCTAGCTTTGAATTGTTCTGGAACCCCTCGGGGTACTCCTATCCCATCAATATATATATCCTTTCATCAAAGGATTCCTGGAGGAGGTCCTACTTTCTACGTGACAACTCACCAGTCTCTGACACGTTTGATTGTTTACATATGTAGGTGAGTTCACAATCAGTTATCACCACACATCCATCAGATGTCAGCACGGGTCTGGTTTTGGTTCCTAAAATCCTCAGGCTGCAACAAAGAGGAGAGATTAGTCATGGTCTCTTTTAGTTGTGATATTCTCTGTGTGGGAGCAGGAGCTAAGAGGCCCTACCCTGTATCCTGTCTTACTAGTCCTAGAAAAACAATTAGAATCCCCTGTGACTTCAAACTGAGGCAACCCAGGTTGGGATGACTTTGTTATCGGGGGAAACAGATAGTGCAAGTTACAATAAGACTCTTTCACCACATTCCCAGGTGGCTTGCATGGAGGATAAACCTGACAGAGAGTCAAAGCCTGTCAAGGGGAACGGAGTAGTTGTTAACCTTGGTTTGGCTGTCCTACAGGCATAACAGTCCTCTTTAGACCGTATACTGAATCCATTCCAACCACAGGTTAAAATCTATTTACTCCATCTCCATCTGTACTACTTCCTTCAGGTCTATAGTTTGCACTGTCTCACTACCTCCCTCAGAGAGGTTTACTCTATAGGGTGCCCCAGTTGAAGAGGATATCTCACCTGTCAGGTCTGTAATCTGTTTTAGCATAATTCAGACTTTCAGACAGTACCTACCCTTATATGGGTCGCACTGCCATTTCTGATAATTCCCTACTTTCACAACCCTAAACTGTGTATGGAGATTGGTGATGTCCTTCCCTAAAGTCCCTAGTACTTCCTCTTTCCCTACGTCTAGCTGTCTCCTATGCCTTTTCAACTTGTGTTAGGTTAACTACCACTTCTGGCTGAAACAGGAGGGTCCGTGTGTGTTAGGAATATGGCCCCCACAATCAGACAGCTACCTACCGTCGGGAGACCTGTGAATCCCCACCCTCGCCCTGAAAACATGTCAGACGCCAGAGGCCAACCCATTGCTTTACCTTCTATCGAACTCACACAGGGATGATCAGACAGGGTAAGGGAATCTTCGTTAAGGAGCCAACCCCCCGAGCCCTAGTGGTGATCGGATCTTTCTCCTAACTCTGTGTTTGTTCGTCAGGTGTAGCTGGGTTTACCTTTTTGCAGTGAGTGACATGCACCCAGATGGATCTCTCAGCTATTCTGCTGGCAAAGGCAGTACTTGGTAGGGCCCTTCCCGCCAGGCCTGCTTCAGTCTCCTGGTTAGATAGAGTGGGTCACCTTCTCCTTTAGTTCACCTGTGGGGCACAAAACCTCTGACATACAGGTGTGGTTAATAAACTATCATACGTGTTGTTGTTTTTTTAAAGTATTTTGTCCTCTCCTTCGTATATATTTAATATTTAATCCAACCATCCCCCTTTTTGACATATGATTTGGCCATGTGTCAATATTACCACCTACCTAAACAATCACTTTAGTTAATATTGGTAATTCATTATCCAATTGCCATTCCTCCACTCTCTCTTCTGTTATTTTATGGTTCAAATCAAATATACTATTACCAAACTATAATCTTCTTCACAATTTGCACAGTATTACAAATTACCCTCAACTTAGTAAAATAAACTATCTTAAAGTCCTCCTCTCATGCCTTTAGAATTTACTGGTGTGGATGATTAATTAACACCAGAATGTTAAAACAGAGTTCAGAGGCAATTGAAATCATTTAACGAACTGTTTAATCCCATAGTATACTAAACATTACCATTATTCTAAATATTTCATAAATGTTAGTTATCCCAAGTGTTCATTAAGTCCTCATGACATTCATTCTCATAAGAAATCATATATACCCCAAACTCAGCCAAAAGCTAAAAAACTCCATAAAATTCACTGTGTGCTCCTCTAAGACCTATCACCCTTGACCTGCTGAAACCCCCCCAAAATTGAAACAACAAGGCTTTATAAACATCATACTAGGTGTGTTGTTTTTTGTTTGAAAAACCCAATTTGAAAAACAACCACAAATAGCCAGGCCTTAATTTGGTAGCTCACTTTTATGACCTAAATACTGCCTAACTTCACTACTGCTCCCCTAGCCCTAGGCAACATTCCAACGAGATGAGCTAATCTCTTTCTCCTGGTTATCCCCAGTCTTAACCCATCAATAATTGTTTGTATCAATCTAATTCCTCATTTCCCGCTAAACCATTTCAGTTCGCTATTCAATTTATTTAACTGTTCTCTCTGATTATGCCCTAATTAATATAACAACTACTTGCTATCGTTGATTAGCATACATTTAATGATGTTCCTACTATCTGAACTGTACTGTTCTCTCACCCTCCCCTTGTTCCTTCGGGGAGAGCGCATGGTAACCTTATAACATATTTTCATAGACTTTTCTAGAATACTTCTATTTAAGCTATCTAATTCAACCTTTCACATTTCTCAATCCACATAGTAATCTAGGTATATAGCCCCACTGCGAAAGCTTTATCTACTGTCCCTACCTGTGTTCGAACCAGGGACATCGCCAGTCACTCCACACCATCTACGATTCTCTCAAAGTAAATACTTTCACGTCGCACATCCAGCCACGTCATCACCCCCGTCTAGCCAGCCCTTCCGTCTCAAACACCCTAGTAGCCAAAATAAAACACACTCTAACAGCGTTCTGCATTTTCCTCTATCATCGGGTTTAAGAACTAACGTAACAACATTAACTATTCTCTATTGCTGTAGTAACGTCTTGTTTGGTTCAGTTTATTTATTACGGAGTGTCCATAATACTATAATAATACATAATCGAATTCCCTTCATGCATACAGATTTCACCTTATGCCATTGAAATGCCAAATAAACCATAATAGTTCAATGGAGCCCCCTATTGGCTCTCCCCTACCTATACATTACTTCTATAACCACTTTAGTTATGGTCCGATTACAAATTAAACCTTATCACATGATCAAACAACGCCACAACCTTAAACTCATATGGGGCGGCAGGCAGCTTAGTGATCAGTAGCGCCGCGCCAACAACCGAGAGGTCGCCGGTTCCAATCCCCGAGCCGACCAGGCGAAAAATCTGCCGATGTGCCCTCGAGCAAGGCACTCAACCCCAATCGCTCCTGCAAGTCGCTCTGGACAACAGCGTCTGCCAAATCACCAAAAATGCAAATGTAAATATTCTCTACTTTCTCACCCATCTCATCCCTCGTCAGAAACCCACAGGCACCTCTCAAATAATCACCCCGTGGTGTTCCCAGCCAACTCCAGTCTTTCCTCGCTCCAAAAGCCACACTTTCGCTCTCTCCAGCCCCCCCCCTCACAACTCTCTCTCCAGTGCTCGGTGGGAGCAGGCTCTTTTGAGGAGCTGTGTTAGTGTTTCCAATATTCTGTCGTTATTTAAAGTACTTTAATCTAATTATTTAAATCAAATTATTCCCACCTAATTAGTTAAAGTTGGTGCATGTTTATATTTAAATGATAAACCAAATTATTTCAGTCTAATTGTTTAACCAGTATTTTGCAGGGTCAAACATTACATCAAATAATCAACAAAAAAGAAGCCTCAACCCAAGCACCTAAAACCAGTATTATGCTATGTCAAACATCAAACACTGAATCAAATAATAAACCAAATTGTTTCAACACAACTATTCAAAACCAGTTCAGTCACACAATTAATCACTTTAGCTTTATGTTCCCAATTGTTATTGATGGGTTATATGGTTTAAACAATCACGAACCCAACAGTTATCCCCAAATGTATACAGTTTGGACAGGCACAGACGTCTTTGATTCCCAATTAGTTTTCTATCAAGGTATACAGGTTTATCATTCACACTCTCATGCATACGTCACCCCTGTCTTAAAGAATTTTAAGTGTCTCCTTTGAACCTAGTCATATCTAGTCTGAACTGATATGTGCCATAGCGTCGCACTGCCTATTTATTTAAAGTACCTCCTATGGGTGTCTTTTGTTAACGTTTGCACAATTCAAACTTTATTTCCTAATTGTAATTCTCATTATTTACTGTTTTAAAATATTGTTTGTATTCTCAGCCAAAATGGTACACAGTTATTACACAGTTAAACGTAGTATACAGTTATCACACTCACTCACAATACACAGTCATAATCCTATCACAGTCATAAATGACACACTTACACTCGACACACAATCGTAATTCTTTGTCACACAACTAAAGTTTCTTAGGACACACAGATAACAAAGGTATACAATGGGGCACACAGCCACCTCTACTATGGGGCACACAGCCACCTCTACAATGGGGCACACAGCCACCTCTACTATGGGACACACAGCCACCTCTACTATGGGGCACACAGCCACCTCTACTATGGGGCACACAGCCACCTCTACTATGGGGCACACAGCCACCTCTACTATGGGGCACACAGCCACCTCTACTATGGGGCACACAGCCACCTCTACTATGGGGCACACAGCCACCTCTACTATGGGGCACACAGCCACCTCTACTATTCCATGGGTTTAACCATCACAATTATCAAACATTTGCATAGTACATTATGAAATCGAAGTAGTATACTGTAATTGTTATTTATAGTAGAATAGGGTTCACTAACATCAAACAGGTGTTTCACAAAATTAATTTGGATAAAGCCAATGTGCAAAACTTTAGTTATATTACAATAGGTGTTTTGCTTACCTTTTTAGAAGCCCGGGCAATTTGTGAAACACAGTTCGATGACAGTGATGTCCAATAGGCTGGGTGAATTCCAGCGAAGTGAAGTTCCGCTACCAGATCACGTCGGGGTCACCAATTGTTAGAAATTGCGTAATTCAAATCTGGTATTGGAATAAGAATCAAGAGATCTTCAATCCAAGCTTAATTTATTATATGCAAAATGTATGTATGATAAGTATGAAGGTTCGTATATACGGGTCCGCTGAGATACCACGCAGGGCACTCTGAGAACTGATCCATTGTTCTAAGTTCTTCTTCAAATACTCTGACAGAAAGCCTCCACTTTTTCTGTTGGCCAACCAGAGCAAAGGACTGAGAGTGGTTCAGCCAATCCGTTGGCGCAGGGGTTGGTCCCAACTCCTCGGCACTCCATTTGTTGCCAGGCATAGTTGCTATGATAATAACCTGCGGAGTCAGCACCCAAAAGACACCATTCCACTGTACTCCATGTTCAAGGACAGTTTCACAGACTACAAAGAGAGAGTGTTCGTATTTGTAAGAAATACAAGTCTTATCTGTCCTACCCCTAACGTTCCTTACATGAATAACAACAGCCTGTTATGTGAAACAATTTATATCAGTATAGTTCATTAATGCATTCCTTCCAAGCTATTCATCACATACAGATCCAATTATGAGAAAAATAGAACCCAACAATTCACCCTTTTGATGCCCTCTAGGGTGTCACTCATTAAAATACAATACAAACAAAAATAAACACTTTTATTCATAGACAATTTGATAATAAAAGGCCTTCAGTCCTTCCATCTACACCCAACTTGCAAACGGTTGGCTACAAGTCACCCAGGCACTTCAAACCTTCACATAAGGAAAGACAAACATACCCAATGGTTAACTTGATTAATAAAGCATAAAACACAGGATTAATAGAACACAAAACATAAGATTATTAAAACATAAAACACCAACAGGGAAGTAAATTTTGGCCCCCTTTAGACACCCTCTAGAGTGTCACTCCACCAAGTCTGGTAGGTCATATCCTTCATTCCTTAGGTCGGAGTCCGGGATTGGGCCGTATCTCACCATCTGTTTGGAAACCACCTTCTCCATCTCCTTTTCTCACCAACCCTCAGACACAGGAAATAAGACAACATCCACAAAGAACAAGTATACCCATAGAAGCTATAACTTCACCCAGAATAGTTACAACAATAGTTTTCCATTTACCAAATATGTTATCAAACCAACCGTTTATGGAGCTATCAATACCAGAGTTCTCAGCCAGTTCGTTCGCCAGCGTGGTGATGGTCACTCAAGCGCTTTGGTCACGGGGCCCGTCCGGTGCTGTATTGTTGGGGATGAAAGTACAGCACATATATCCAAACAGAACACAAACCCCGTCCCGCTCAGCCAAAAGCATATCTAAAGCTATTCTATTCTGCCATGTCATTAAGCTAGTTGCCGCTGTCTGCTCAGCTAATCCCTTTACTGCATCATGAGTGTGGTTTATAAATCTTTTGCTGGTTATATTAAATATAATTTATCCAATCTACATTTTTATTAATTGTTGACCACCAGAAAATACTTGATTCAAACCCAGCTGCGATCTGATTCCTAGCTTTGAATTGTTCTGGAACCCCTCGGGGTACTCCTATCCCATCAATATATATATCCTTTCATCAAAGAATTCCTGGAGGAGGTCCTACTTTCTACGTGACAACTCACCAGTCTCTGACACGTTTGATTGTTTACATATGTAGGTGAGTTAACAATCAGTTATCACCACACATCCATCAGATGTCAGCACGGGTCTGGTTTTGGTTCCTAAAATCCTCAGGCTGCAACAAAGAGGAGAGATTAGTCATGGTCTCTTTTAGTTGTGATATTCTCTGTGTGGGAGCAGGAGCTAAGAGGCCCTACCCTGTATCCTGTCTTACTAGTCCTAGAAAAACAATTAGAATCCCCTGTGACTTCAAACTGAGGCAATCCAGGTTGGGATGACTTTGTTATCGGGGGAAACAGATAGTGCAAGTTACAATAAGACTCTTTCACCACATTCCCAGGTGGCTTGCATGGAGGATAAACCTGACAGAGAGTCAAAGCCTGTCAAGGGGAACGGAGTAGTTGTTAACCTTGGTTTGGCTGTCCTACAGGCATAACAGTCCTCTTTAGACCATATACTGAATCCATTCCAACCACAGGTTAAAATCTATTTACTCCATCTCCATCTGTACTACTTCCTTCAGGTCTATAGTTTGCACTGTCTCACTACCTCCCTCAGAGAGGTTTACTCTATAGGGTGCCCCAGTTGAAGAGGATATCTCACCTGTCAGGTCTGTAATCTGTTTTAGCATAATTCAGACTTTCAGACAGTACCTACCCTTATATGGGTCGCACTGCCATTTCTGATAATTCCCTACTTTCACAACCCTAAACTGTGTATGGAGATTGGTGATGTCCTTCCCTAAAGTCCCTAGTACTTCCCCTTTCCCTACGTCTAGCTGTCTCCTATGCCTTTTCAACTTGTGTTAGGTTAACTACCACTTCTGGCTGAAACAGGAGGGTCCGTGTGTGTTAGGAATATGGCCCCCACAATCAGACAGCTACCTACCGTCGGAGACCTGTGAAATCCCCACCCTCGCCCTGAAAACATGTCAGACGCCAGAGGCCAACCCATTGCTTTACCTTCTATCGAACTCACACAGGGATGATCAGACAGGGTAAGGGAATCTTCGTTAAGGAGCCAACCCCCGAGCCCTAGTGGTGATGGGATCTTTCTCCTAACTCTGTGTTTGTTCGTCAGGTGTAGCTGGGTTTACCTTTTTGCAGTGAGTGACATGCACCCAGATGGATCTCTCAGCTATTCTGCTGGCAAAGGCAGTACTTGGTAGGGCCCTTCCCGCCAGGCCTGCTTCAGTCTCCTGGTTAGATAGAGTGGGTCACCTTCTCCTTTAGTTCACCTGTGGGGCACAAAACCTCTGACATACAGGTGTGGTTAATAAACTATCATACGTGTTGTTGTTTTTTTAAAGTATTTTGTCCTCTCCTTCGTATATATTTAATATTTAATCCAACCATCCCCCCTTTTTGACATATGATTTGGCCATGTGTCAATATTACCACCTACCTAAACAATCACTTTAGTTAATATTGGTAATTCATTATCCAATTGCCATTCCTCCACTCTCTCTTCTGTTATTTTATGGTTCAAATCAAATATACTATTACCAAACTATAATCTTCTTCACAATTTGCACAGTATTACAAATTACCCTCAACTTAGTAAAATAAACTATCTTAAAGTCCTCCTCTCATGCCTTTAGAATTTACTAGTGTGGATGATTAATTAACACCAGAATGTTAAAACAGAGTTCAGAGGCAATTGAAATCATTTAACGAACTGTTTAATCCCATAGTATACTAAACATTACCATTATTCTAAATATTTCATAAATGTTAGTTATCCCAAGTGTTCATTAAGTCCTCATGACATTCATTCTCATAAGAAATCATATATACCCCAAACTCAGCCAAAAGCTAAAAAACTCCATAAAATTCACTGTGTGCTCCTCTAAGACCTATCACCCTTGACCTGCTGAAACCCCCAAAATTGAAACAACAAGGCTTTATAAACATCATACTAGGTGTGTTGTTTTTTGTTTGAAAAACCCAATTTGAAAAACAACCACAAATAGCCAGGCCTTAATTTGGTAGCTCACTTTTATGACCTAAATACTGCCTAACTTCACTACTGCTCCCCTAGCCCTAGGCAACATTCCAACGAGATGAGCTAATCTCTTTCTCCTGGTTATCCCCAGTCTTAACCCATCAATAATTGTTTGTATCAATCTAATTCCTCATTTCCCGCTAAACCATTTCAGTTCGCTATTCAATTTATTTAACTGTTCTCTCTGATTATGCCCTAATTAATAAAACAACTACTTGCTATCGTTGATTAGCATACATTTAATGATGTTCCTACTATCTGAACTGTACTGTCTCTCACCCTCCCCTTGTTCCTTCGGGGAGAGCGCATGGTAACCTTATAACATATTTTCATAGACTTTTCTAGAATACTTCTATTTAAGCTATCTAATTCAACCTTTCACATTTCTCAATCCACATAGTAATCTAGGTATATAGCCCCACTGCGAAAGCTTTATCTACTGTCCCTACCTGTGTTCGAACCAGGGACATCGCCAGTCACTCCACACCATCTACGATTCTCTCAAAGTAAATACTTTCACGTCGCACATCCAGCCACGTCATCACCCCCGTCTAGCCAGCCCTTCCGTCTCAAACACCCTAGTAGCCAAAATAAAACACACTCTAACAGCGTTCTGCATTTTCCTCTATCATCGGGTTTAAGAACTAACGTAACAACATTAACTATTCTCTATTGCTGTAGTAACGTCTTGTTTGGTTCAGTTTATTTATTACGGAGTGTCCATAATACTATAATAATACATAATCGAATTCCCTTCATGCATACAGATTTCACCTTATGCCATTGAAATGCCAAATAAACCATAATAGTTCAATGGAGCCCCCTATTGGCTCTCCCCTACCTATACATTACTTCTATAACCACTTTAGTTATGGTCCGATTACAAATTAAACCTTATCACATGATCAAACAACGCCACAACCTTAAACTCATATGGGGCGGCAGGCAGCTTAGTGATCAGTAGCGCCGCGCCAACAACCGAGAGGTCGCCGGTTCCAATCCCCGAGCCGACCAGGCGAAAAATCTGCCGATGTGCCCTCGAGCAAGGCACTCAACCCCAATCGCTCCTGCAAGTCGCTCTGGACAAGAGCGTCTGCCAAATCACCAAAAATGCAAATGTAAATATTCTCTACTTTCTCACCCATCTCATCCCTCGTCAGAAACCCACAGGCACCTCTCAAATAATCACCCCGTGGTGTTCCCAGCCAACTCCAGTGTTTCCTCGCTCCAAAAGCCACACTTTCGCTCTCTCCAGCCCCTCCCCTCACAACTCTCTCTCCAGTGCTCGGTGGGAGCAGGCTCTTTTGAGGAGCTGTGTTAGTGTTTCCAATATTCTGTCATTATTTAAAGTACTTTAATCTAATTATTTAAATCAAATTATTCCCACCTAATTAGTTAAAGTTGGTGCATGTTTATATTTAAATGATAAACCAAATTATTTCAGTCTAATTGTTTAACCAGTATTTTGCAGGGTCAAACATTACATCAAATAATCAACAAAAAAGAAGCCTCAACCCAAGCACCTAAAACCAGTATTATGCTATGTCAAACATCAAACACTGAATCAAATAATAAACCAAATTGTTTCAACACAACTATTCAAAACCAGTTCAGTCACACAATTAATCACTTTAGCTTTATGTTCCCAATTGTTATTGATGGGTTATATGGTTTAAACAATCACGAACCCAACAGTTATCCCCAAATGTATACAGTTTGGACAGGCACAGACGTCTTTGATTCCCAATTAGTTTTCTATCAAGGTATACAGGTTTATCATTCACACTCTCATGCATACGTCACCCCTGTCTTAAAGAATTTTAAGTGTCTCCTTTGAACCTAGTCATATCTAGTCTGAACTGATATGTGCCATAGCGTCGCACTGCCTATTTATTTAAAGTACCTCCTATGGGTGTCTTTTGTTAACGTTTGCACAATTTAAACTTTATTTCCTAATTGTAATTCTCATTATTTACTGTTTTAAAATATTGTTTGTATTCTCAGCCAAAATGGTACACAGTTATTACACAGTTAAACGTAGTATACAGTTATCACACTCACTCACAATACACAGTCATAATCCTATCACAGTCATAAATGACACACTTACACTCGACACACAATCGTAATTCTTTGTCACACAACTAAAGTTTCTTAGGACACACAGATAACAAAGGTATACAATGGGGCACACAGCCACCTCTACTATGGGGCACACAGCCACCTCTACAATGGGGCACACAGCCACCTCTACTATGGGGCACACAGCCACCTCTACTATGGGGCACACAGCCACCTCTACTATGGGGCACACAGCCACCTCTACTATGGGGCACACAGCCACCTCTACTATGGGGCACACAGCCACCTCTACTATGGGGCACACAGCCACCTCTACTATGGGGCACACAGCCACCTCTACTATTCCATGGGTTTAACCATCACAATTATCAAACATTTGCATAGTACATTATGAAATCGAAGTAGTATACTGTAATTGTTATTTATAGTAGAATAGGGTTCACTTACATCAAACAGGTGTTTCACAAAATTAATTTGGATAAAGCCAATGTGCAAAACTTTAGTTATATTACAATAGGTGTTTTGCTTACCTTTTTAGAAGCCCGGGCAATTTGTGAAACACAGTTCGATGACAGTGATGTCCAATAGGCTGGGTGAATTCCAGCGAAGTGAAGTTCCGCTACCAGATCACGTCGGGGTCACCAATTGTTAGAAATTGCGTAATTCAAATCTGGTATTGGAATAAGAATCAAGAGATCTTCAATCCAAGCTTAATTTATTATATGCAAAATGTATGTATGATAAGTATGAAGGTTCGTATATACGGGTCCGCTGAGATACCACGCAGGGCACTCTGAGAACTGATCCATTGTTCTAAGTTCTTCTTCAAATACTCTGACAGAAAGCCTCCACTTTTTCTGTTGGCCAACCAGAGCAAAGGACTGAGAGTGGTTCAGCCAATCCGTTGGCGCAGGGGTTGGTCCCAACTCCTCGGCACTCCATTTGTTGCCAGGCATAGTTGCTATGATAATAACCTGCGGAGTCAGCACCCAAAAGACACCATTCCACTGTACTCCATGTTCAAGGACAGTTTCACAGACTACAAAGAGAGAGTGTTCGTATTTGTAAGAAATACAAGTCTTATCTGTCCTACCCCTAACGTTCCTTACATGAATAACAACAGCCTGTTATGTGAAACAATTTATATCAGTATAGTTCATTAATGCATTCCTTCCAAGCTATTCATCACATACAGATCCAATTATGAGAAAAATAGAACCCAACAATTCACCCTTTTGATGCCCTCTAGGGTGTCACTCATTAAAATACAATACAAACAAAAATAAACACTTTTATTCATAGACAATTTGATAATAAAAGGCCTTCAGTCCTTCCATCTACACCCAACTTGCAAACGGTTGGCTACAAGTCACCCAGGCACTTCAAACCTTCACATAAGGAAAGACAAACATACCCAATGGTTAACTTGATTAATAAAGCATAAAACACAGGATTAATAGAACACAAAACATAAGATTATTAAAACATAAAACACCAACAGGGAAGTAAATTTTGGCCCCCTTTAGACACCCTCTAGAGTGTCACTCCACCAAGTCTGGTAGGTCATATCCTTCATTCCTTAGGTCGGAGTCCGGGATTGGGCCGTATCTCACCATCTGTTTGGAAACCACCTTCTCCATCTCCTTTTCTCACCAACCCTCAGACACAGGAAATAAGACAACATCCACAAAGAACAAGTATACCCATAGAAGCTATAACTTCACCCAGAATAGTTACAACAATAGTTTTCCATTTACCAAATATGTTATCAAACCAACCGTTTATGGAGCTATCAATACCAGAGTTCTCAGCCAGTTCGTTCGCCAGCGTGGTGATGGTCACTCAAGCGCTTTGGTCACGGGGCCCGTCCGGTGCTGTATTGTTGGGGATGAAAGTACAGCACATATATCCAAACAGAACACAAACCCCGTCCCGCTCAGCCAAAAGCATATCTAAAGCTATTCTATTCTGCCATGTCATTAAGCTAGTTGCCGCTGTCTGCTCAGCTAATCCCTTTACTGCATCATGAGTGTGGTTTATAAATCTTTTGCTGGTTATATTAAATATAATTTATCCAATCTACATTTTTATTAATTGTTGACCACCAGAAAATACTTGATTCAAACCCAGCTGCGATCTGATTCCTAGCTTTGAATTGTTCTGGAACCCCTCGGGGTACTCCTATCCCATCAATATATA
The DNA here is from genome assembly GCF_020615455.1 of Coregonus clupeaformis. Classification (NCBI taxonomy): domain Eukaryota; kingdom Metazoa; phylum Chordata; class Actinopteri; order Salmoniformes; family Salmonidae; genus Coregonus; species Coregonus clupeaformis. Next base: position 83,525 of record NW_025534643.1, read on the forward strand.
TATCCTTTCATCAAAGAATTCCTGGAGGAGGTCCTACTTTCTACGTGACAACTCACCAGTCTCTGACACGTTTGATTGTTTACATATGTAGGTGAGTTAACAATCAGTTATCACCACACATCCATCAGATGTCAGCACGGGTCTGGTTTTGGTTCCTAAAATCCTCAGGCTGCAACAAAGAGGAGAGATTAGTCATGGTCTCTTTTAGTTGTGATATTCTCTGTGTGGGAGCAGGAGCTAAGAGGCCCTACCCTGTATCCTGTCTTACTAGTCCTAGAAAAACAATTAGAATCCCCTGTGACTTCAAACTGAGGCAATCCAGGTTGGGATGACTTTGTTATCGGGGGAAACTGTAACGATCCCGGCAGTCTGAGTCGGGTCCTGTCTGTGGACTAGTTTTTTCTGCTCTGGATCTCCAGTTTCCCGAGGGTTCTGGAACGCTCCGGGGAGCTCTCTTGATTTCCGCACCTGCATCCCATCAGCAATCTGCACACCTGGTTCTGATCATCACCCTTCTTAGGCTCTGGCCTAACATCCATTCCCTGCCGGATCGTTAGCCATGAACAGTAGGTTTATCAGAGTATCAGTCTTAGAGCGTCTAGCGTTAGTTTTGTTGTTTTGCACCTTGTTGGTTTGTTGTTTACTTACCTCCGTTTTGTTCCATCTGCAGTCACTCGTCCGGAACCTTCATCCAACCTCTGCCTGGTGGTCGGCGGCTGCCGAGCCATGATTGGATCAACCACTACACCCCTAACAACTAATCAACGCCGCCCGCTCTGTTCCCTGGATGATTCAGCATCACTCTTGAATTTGTAAATAAACACTCACCTTCGTTTCAACTTACCTTGTCCTGGTCTGCTTCTGGGTTCTGGCTTAGTAACTCGTGACAGAAACAGATAGTGCAAGTTACAATAAGACTCTTTCACCACATTCCCAGGTGGCTTGCATGGAGGATAAACCTGACAGAGAGTCAAAGCCTGTCAAGGGGAACGGAGTAGTTGTTAACCTTGGTTTGGCTGTCCTACAGGCATAACAGTCCTCTTTAGACCATATACTGAATCCATTCCAACCACAGGTTAAAATCTATTTACTCCATCTCCATCTGTACTACTTCCTTCAGGTCTATAGTTTGCACTGTCTCACTACCTCCCTCAGAGAGGTTTACTCTATAGGGTGCCCCAGTTGAAGAGGATATCTCACCTGTCAGGTCTGTAATCTGTTTTAGCATAATTCAGACTTTCAGACAGTACCTACCCTTATATGGGTCGCACTGCCATTTCTGATAATTCCCTACTTTCACAACCCTAAACTGTGTATGGAGATTGGTGATGTCCTTCCCTAAAGTCCCTAGTACTTCCCCTTTCCCTACGTCTAGCTGTCTCCTATGCCTTTTCAACTTGTGTTAGGTTAACTACCACTTCTGGCTGAAACAGGAGGGTCCGTGTGTGTTAGGAATATGGCCCCCACAATCAGACAGCTACCTACCGTCGGGAGACCTGTGAAATCCCCACCCTCGCCCTGAAAACATGTCAGACGCCAGAGGCCAACCCATTGCTTTACCTTCTATCGAACTCACACAGGGATGATCAGACAGGGTAAGGGAATCTTCGTTAAGGAGCCAACCCCCGAGCCCTAGTGGTGATCGGATCTTTCTCCTAACTCTGTGTTTGTTCGTCAGGTGTAGCTGGGTTTACCTTTTTGCAGTGAGTGACATGCACCCAGATGGATCTCTCAGCTATTCTGCTGGCAAAGGCAGTACTTGGTAGGGCCCTTCCCGCCAGGCCTGCTTCAGTCTCCTGGTTAGATAGAGTGGGTCACCTTCTCCTTTAGTTCACCTGTGGGGCACAAAACCTCTGACATACAGGTGTGGTTAATAAACTATCATACGTGTTGTTGTTTTTTAAAAGTATTTTGTCCTCTCCTTCGTATATATTTAATATTTAATCCAACCATCCCCCCTTTTTGACATATGATTTGGCCATGTGTCAATATTACCACCTACCTAAACAATCACTTTAGTTAATATTGGTAATTCATTATCAAATTGCCATTCCTCCACTCTCTCTTCTGTTATTTTATGGTTCAAATCAAATATACTATTACCAAACTATAATCTTCTTCACAATTTGCACAGTATTACAAATTACCCTCAACTTAGTAAAATAAACTATCTTAAAGTCCTCCTCTCATGCCTTTAGAATTTACTGGTGTGGATGATTAATTAACACCAGAATGTTAAAACAGAGTTCAGAGGCAATTGAAATCATTTAACGAACTGTTTAATCCCATAGTATACTAAACATTACCATTATTCTAAATATTTCATAAATGTTAGTTATCCCAAGTGTTCATTAAGTCCTCATGACATTCATTCTCATAAGAAATCATATATACCCCAAACTCAGCCAAAAGCTAAAAAACTCCATAAAATTCACTGTGTGCTCCTCTAAGACCTATCACCCTTGACCTGCTGAAACCCCCCAAAATTGAAACAACAAGGCTTTATAAACATCATACTAGGTGTGTTGTTTTTTGTTTGAAAAACCCAATTTGAAAAACAACCACAAATAGCCAGGCCTTAATTTGGTAGCTCACTTTTATGACCTAAATACTGCCTAACTTCACTACTGCTCCCTAGCCCTAGGCAACATTCCAACGAGATGAGCTAATCTCTTTCTCCTGGTTATCCCCAGTCTTAACCCATCAATAATTGTTTGTATCAATCTAATTCCTCATTTCCCGCTAAACCATTTCAGTTTGCTATTCAATTTATTTAACTGTTCTCTCTGATTATGCCCTAATTAATAAAACAACTACTTGCTATCGTTGATTAGCATACATTTAATGATGTTCCTACTATCTGAACTGTACTGTCTCTCACCCTCCCCTTGTTCCTTCGGGGAGAGCGCATGGTAACCTTATAACATATTTTCATAGACTTTTCTAGAATACTTCTATTTAAGCTATCTAATTCAACCTTTCACATTTCTCAATCCACATAGTAATCTAGGTATATAGCCCCACTGCGAAAGCTTTATCTACTGTCCCTACCTGTGTTCGAACCAGGGACATCGCCAGTCACTCCACACCATCTACGATTCTCTCAAAGTAAATACTTTCACGTCGCACATCCAGCCACGTCATCACCCCCGTCTAGCCAGCCCTTCCGTCTCAAACACCCTAGTAGCCAAAATAAAACACACTCTAACAGCGTTCTGCATTTTCCTCTATCATCGGGTTTAAGAACTAACGTAACAACATTAACTATTCTCTATTGCTGTAGTAACGTCTTGTTTGGTTCAGTTTATTTATTACGGAGTGTCCATAATACTATAATAATACATAATCGAATTCCCTTCATGCATACAGATTTCACCTTATGCCATTGAAATGCCAAATAAACCATAATAGTTCAATGGAGCCCCCTATTGGCTCTCCCCTACCTATACATTACTTCTATAACCACTTTAGTTATGGTCCGATTACAAATTAAACCTTATCACATGATCAAACAACGCCACAACCTTAAACTCATATGGGGCGGCAGGCAGCTTAGTGATCAGTAGCGCCCGCGCCAACAACCGAGAGGTCGCGGTTCCAATCCCCGAGCCGACCAGGTGAAAAATCTGCCGATGTGCCCTCGAGCAAGGCACTCAACCCCAATCGCTCCTGCAAGTCGCTTCTGGACAAGAGCGTCTGCCAAATCACCAAAAATGCAAATGTAAATATTCTCTACTTTCTCACCCATCTCATCCCTCGTCAGAAACCCACAGGCACCTCTCAAATAATCACCCCGTGGTGTTCCCAGCCAACTCCAGTCTTTCCTCGCTCCAAAAGCCACATTTTCGCTCTCTCCAGCCCTCCCCTCACAACTCTCTCTCCAGTGCTCGGTGGGAGCAGGCTCTTTTGAGGAGCTGTGTTAGTGTTTCCAATATTCTGTCGTTATTTAAAGTACTTTAATCTAATTATTTAAATCAAATTATTCCCACCTAATTAGTTAAAGTTGGTGCATGTTTATATTTAAATGATAAACCAAATTATTTCAGTCTAATTGTTTAACCAGTATTTTGCAGGGTCAAACATTACATCAAATAATCAACAAAAAAGAAGCCTCAACCCAAGCACCTAAAACCAGTATTATGCTATGTCAAACATCAAACACTGAATCAAATAATAAACCAAATTGTTTCAACACAACTATTCAAAACCAGTTCAGTCACACAATTAATCACTTTAGCTTTATGTTCCCAATTGTTATTGATGGGTTATATGGTTTAAACAATCACGAACCCAACAGTTATCCCCAAATGTATACAGTTTGGACAGGCACAGACGTCTTTGATTCCCAATTAGTTTTCTATCAAGGTATACAGGTTTATCATTCACACTCTCATGCATACGTCACCCCTGTCTTAAAGAATTTTAAGTGTCTCCTTTGAACCTAGTCATATCTAGTCTGAACTGATATGTGCCATAGCGTCGCACTGCCTATTTATTTAAAGTACCTCCTATGGGTGTCTTTTGTTAACGTTTGCACAATTTAAACTTTATTTCCTAATTGTAATTCTCATTATTTACTGTTTTAAAATATTGTTTGTATTCTCAGCCAAAATGGTACACAGTTATTACACAGTTAAACGTAGTATACAGTTATCACACTCACTCACAATACACAGTCATAATCCTATCACAGTCATAAATGACACACTTACACTCGACACACAATCGTAATTCTTTGTCACACAACTAAAGTTTCTTAGGACACACAGATAACAAAGGTATACAATGGGGCACACAGCCACCTCTACTATGGGGCACACAGCCACCTCTACAATGGGGCACACAGCCACCTCTACTATGGGGCACACAGCCACCTCTACTATGGGGCACACAGCCACCTCTACTATGGGGCACACAGCCACCTCTACTATGGGGCACACAGCCACCTCTACTATGGGGCACACAGCCACCTCTACTATGGGGCACACAGCCACCTCTACTATGGGGCACACAGCCACCTCTACTATTCCATGGGTTTAACCATCACAATTATCAAACATTTGCATAGTACATTATGAAATCGAAGTAGTATACTGTAATTGTTATTTATAGTAGAATAGGGTTCACTTACATCAAACAGGTGTTTCACAAAATTAATTTGGATAAAGCCAATGTGCAAAACTTTAGTTATATTACAATAGGTGTTTTGCTTACCTTTTAGAAGCCCGGGCAATTTGTGAAACACAGTTCGATGACAGTGATGTCCAATAGGCTGGGTGAATTCCAGCGAAGTGAAGTTCCGCTACCAGATCACGTCGGGGTCACCAATTGTTAGAAATTGCGTAATTCAAATCTGGTATTGGAATAAGAATCAAGAGATCTTCAATCCAAGCTTAATTTATTATATGCAAAATGTATGTATGATAAGTATGAAGGTTCGTATATACGGGTCCGCTGAGATACCACGCAGGGCACTCTGAGAACTGATCCATTGTTCTAAGTTCTTCTTCAAATACTCTGACAGAAAGCCTCCACTTTTTCTGTTGGCCAACCAGAGCAAAGGACTGAGTGTGGTTCAGCCAATCCGTTGGCGCAGGGGTTGGTCCCAACTCCTCGGCACTCCATTTGTTGCCAGGCATAGTTGCTATGATAATAACCTGCGGAGTCAGCACCCAAAAGACACCATTCCACTGTACTCCATGTTCAAGGACAGTTTCACAGACTACAAAGAGAGAGTGTTCGTATCTGTAAGAAATACAAGTCTTATCTGTCCTACCCCTAACGTTCCTTACATGAATAACAACAGCCTGTTATGTGAAACAATTTATATCAGTATAGTTCATTAATGCATTCCTTCCAAGCTATTCATCACATACAGATCCAATTATGAGAAAAATAGAACCCAACAAAAGATAAAAATGGATTATTAATATCATGAATTTAGCATCATATTTATAGCGCTAATGGTAACTACTTCTAAACTTCCAAAGATCCAGTCACCCATGGATGAATGATAGTATACCTAGCTACAAGTTTAAATGATGGTGTCCTTTGTTGGGTAAATCAGATGTCAATATAGCCTTCATCAACCCAACCTCACTCCGAATTTACATTCACATACAGCTTGTGTAAGAAAATGTAGAGGAGTTACTTTCAACTATTCAACGTTATTTAGGTAGTCTACGCAAATGAGTATGGAAGCTGATCAATGTCTAAATGTGTTGTCATGATAGCTCAGCTGAAAAGAACACATCTTCTTTCCTAAAGCGTAGCAGGGTATGCAAAGGTAGACATTTGGATGGTGGACTTGTTCTAACTGAAGTGCATTACCCCTCGTAGACGTCACTGTTCAGGCAGAACGCATTGACTGTAGCTAAACGTTTTATTTCAATATACCTCTTTATTTAGGTTGATAGCATGACGTTCAAACAATGGCGTTGAGTCAAACACACCATTTTACTATCAACATTGAAAGGTCAAATAAAATATGTTTAAACAAATCTAAAATTCAACATAATTTCAACCACCCAATTCAATACAGGATGAAAAATATTTTTTACGTTTCTATGTGGGATTGTCTACGCAATTTCAACGTATACATCCTGTAGTTCTGATGATTATGTTGAAATTAGATTGATGTAACAATGTATTTAAATTGAAGTTTTACCCTAATTTCAATGTTTACAAAGCTGGTTAAAATTAGATGAAAAAGGTACTGGTTGATTACTTTTTTCAAATCCAATGTATTTTCCACGTTGATATCACGTCACAATACGTTGACAAACTAGTTGAAACAACATTGATTCAGCCAGTGCGTGCCCAGTGGGTTGAGACATTATAATGAGACATATTGAGATACTGTATGATGCTGGCGATGTGCGTCACTGTTGTCCTGGGTCTTCTCTCAGTGGGCGGCTCCCAGATGGCCCCTTTAACCTGTGAGGGACTCCTGAGACCACTGGAGCAGCGCTGCCTTAATCAAATGCTGTGGAAGTGTCTATGGTTGTGGTATGTGGTTGTCTATTGTGGGCCATCTTTGTGGGTGTCTATTGCTGAGTTCAGACCATCTTTTCTGGCAGTTATTACACAGGTCCTGGATAGAGGTCTCTGTCCTTACCTGAACAACACTGTTGACGTCACCCAGTTCCATGACTTAGGAGGAAAATACTTCAGAATCATCTCTAACTTGACTAAGCATGACAATAACACATGGACCTCAGTGATCCCTGCCCCTGTTACTTACTGTTGAAGTCAGATGTTTACATACACTTAGGTTGGAGCCATTTTAACTCGTTTTCAAACACTCCACAAATTTCTTGTTAACAAACTATAGTTTTGGCAAGTCGGTTAGGACATCTACTTTGTGCATGACACAAGTAATTTTTCCAACAATTGTTTACAGACAGATTATTTCACTTATAATTCACTGTATCACAATTCCAGTGGGTCAGAAGTTTACATACACTAAGTTGACTGTGCCTTTAAACAGCTTGGAAAATTCCAGAAAATGATCTCATGGCTTTAGAAACTTCTGATAGGCTAATTGACATAATTTGAGTCAATTGGAGGTGTACCTGGGAGCAATTTCCAAATGCCTGAAGTTACCACGTTCATCAGCACAAACAATAGTACGCAAGTATAAACACCATGGGACCACGCAGCCGTCATACCGCTCAGGAAGGAGACGTGTTCTGTCTCCTAGAGATGAACGTACTTTGATGCAAGTGCAAATCAATCCCAGAATAACAGCAAAGGACCTTGTGAAGATGCTGGAGGAAACAGGTACAAAAGTATCTATATCCACAGTAAAACGAGTCCTATATCGACATAACCTGAAAGGCCGCTCAGCAAGGAAGAAGCCACTGCTCCAAAACCGCCATCAAAAAGCCAGACTACGGTTTGCAACTGCACATGGGGACAAAGAGTTACTTTTTGGAGAAATGTCCTCTGGTCTGATGAAACAAAAATAGAACTGTTTGGCCATAATGACCATCGCTATGTTTGGAGGAAAAAGGGGATTGCTTGCAAGCTGAAGAATACCATCCCAACCGTGAAGCACAGGGGTGGCAGCATCATGCTGTGGGGGTGCTTTGCTGCAGGAGGGACTGGTGCACTTCACAAAATAGATGGCATCATGAGGAAGGAAAATTATGTGGATATATTGAAGCAACATCTCAAGACATCAGTCAGGAAGTTAAAGCTTGGTCGCAAATGGGTCTTCCAAATGGACAATGACCCCAAGCATACTTCCAAAGTTGTGGCAAAATGGCTTAAGGACAACAAAGTCAAGGTATTGGAGTGGCCATCACAAAGCCCTGACCTCAATCCAATAGAACATTTGTGGGCAGAACTGAAAAAGCGTGTGCGAGCAAGGATGCCTACAAACCTGACTCCAGTTACACCAGCTCTGTCAGGAGGAATGGGCCAAAATTCACCCAACTTATTGTGGGAAGCTTGTGGATGGCTACCCGAATCGTTTGACCCAAGTTAAACAATTTAAAGGCAATACTACCAAATACTAATTGAGTGTATGTAAACTTCTGACCCAACTTGCTGAGGAATTGGAGACCCAGATGGTAATGTCCAGTGATAGGCCTACCAGATTATCACACAGTGTTGTGTCTACACTCATTCTGTTTACAACATTGAAATGTATTGTTCATCTACATCTCAGGGAGGAAAGAAAAAAGGAACCATCAAGGAGCTAAGACCCGTTGGAGGCAACGAGACCTAAATGGGAATTGAATTCCTGAATTTGTCAGAAGATCCCGTTTAGCCACCGGTTGGTCTTAACGCTTTCAAGGAATGCATGCATGATATGTCGAAGTATAAACAGCTTGACAACTTCTTATTTTTAGTTAACCGTTGTAAAGGTATTCTCTCTTATCTGCTCTTGTTATTTCAGTAGCTCCACATACCAGTTATTCACAAAGCAGTGACCTCACGCACCAGGTGGATCTGGAGTCCCGAGAAGCCTCAAGTCTTGGTAGCTGTATTTAATTTTGCAGCCAATTTCCCTAATCACTATTCACATTTATTTTTCTAATCATTTTGTAAATCTAGTTATTCATTCATCATAGAACTGGACCTACATCTTGCCAATCACACCTCTTTCACTGTAGTGATATCAGAATCAGAATCACCTTTATTCACCAAGTACATTTGCACACTCAGAATTGTACTTGGTGATATGGTGCTGCTAGTGATAGACAACATTTAGAGACAGAATACAGACAGCAGAGTTTAAACAAAGTTTACATACATTATATACAAATAGGTAGAGTGAGCATAGAACCATAAGAGGATGTGGATATACAAAGAGTTCTAACTGGAACCAAAAAGAGTTCTCCTATGGGGAAGAGTTATTTTTCTAAGAGTGTACAGTGGGATGTGCAATTTTACAGTATCAATATGAATATATCTAAAAGCAGAGAGATGAACAGAGTGCAAATGTAGTATAGTGCATATACTTTGTCAGCCCTTCAGAGATGGCTTGATGCGGTGTGCAGCATAGAGTGCATAGTCCTTTAGTCTCTATGGACCAGATGGCTGGTTGGTAAGGGCCACAGCACGGGGAAAGAAACTGTTCAGGTGGCTGGAGGTTTTGGTCATGATTGTGCTTGTGTATATTAGGTAGAACATTATAAAATATGTTTTAGGGACCGGTCGAAATTTACACCATTTTTACCCAGAGGAAAAGGGGGAGGGTCATGTTTTTAAATTTCAGTCAGGGGGAGGGTTTAGTCTTTTTAATTTAGTCCAGGGGAGGGTCATGTAATTTGTAATCGATTACATTTCAGTATTTGTCAGCATTTTGGAATTTACGTATTGAATTCGACTATGTGTAACTTCGTGTACAACCCTGCTCTCTCTCTCTCGCATTCTCCTTGCTGAGCCCGGCAGGGTGGGCATTTAGCTTTTACCTTTCCATTGGCTGTTCGATCAGTCCCTCTTTGTGCGTGGCGTATCCAGAACGTGGTCGTGTAGAGTATCTGGCAAATCAAAGAACGCTTGTAGGGATGACGTAGGGAGCTAGTGCAACAAGAACAGCGGTAGAAATGCCGCAATTCAAAACAACTCGGAACTCGGAAATCTGACTTCAGTGCGTTCAAGACAATTGTGACACAAATTGTGACACTGTCTGTGATTTATTTAGAATTCAAGGCACACTTAACCAGCATGGCTACCACAGCATTCTGAAGCGATACGCCGTCCCATCTGGTTAGTGGGACTATCATTTGTTTTTCAACTGGACAATGACCCAACACACCTCCAGGCTGTGTAAGGGCTATTTGACCAAGAAGGAGAGTGATGGAGTGCTGCATGAGATGACCTGGCCGCCACAATCACCCGACCTCAACCCAATTGAGATGGTTTGGGGTGAGTTGGACCGCAGAGTGGAGGAAAATCAGCCAACAAGTGCTCAGCATATGTGGGAACTCCTTCAAGACTGTTGGAAAAGCATTCCAGGTAAAGCTGGTTGAGAGAATGCCAAGAGTGTGCAAAGCTGTCATCAAATCAAAGGGTGGCTAATTTGAAGAATCTAAAATCTTAAATATATTTTGATTTGTTTAACACTTTTTTGGTTACTACATGATTCCATATGTGTTGTTTCATAGTTTTGATGTCTTCACTATTATTCTACAATGTAGAAAATAGTAAAAATATAGAAAAACCATTGAATGAGTAGGTGTGTGCAAACTTTGGACTGGTACTGTATATGGGCTGCAGGTAGCTTAGTGGTTAAGAGCATTGTGCCAGTAACCGAAAGGTCGCTGGTTCTAATCCCCGAGCCGACTAGGTGAAAAATCTGTCGATGTGCCCTTGAGCAAGGCACTTAACCCTAATTGCTCCTGTAAGTCGCTCTGGATAAGAGCGTCTGCTAAATGACTCAAATGTAAATGTAATATATAGATATATATACAGTGCATTCAGAAAGTTTTCAGACCCCTTGACTTTTTCCACATTTTTTACGTTACAGACTTATTCTAAAATGGATTAAATACACAGTTTTCCTCATCAAACTACACACAATACCCCATCATGACAAAGAAATGTTTGCAAATGTATTACAAATAAAAAACAGAAATACCTTATTTACATAAGTATTCAGACCCTTTGCTATGAGACTTGAAATTGAGCTCAGGTGCATCCTGTTTCCATTGATCATCCTTGATATGTTTCTACAACTTGATTGGAGTCCACCTGTGGTAAATTCAATTGATTGGACATGATTTGGAAAGGCACACACCTGTCTATATAAAGGTCCCACAGTTGACAGTGCATGTCAGAGCAAAAACCAAGCCATGAGGCTGAAGGAATTGTCCGTAGAGTTCCGAGACAGGATTGTGTCGAGGCACAGATCTGGGGAAGGGTACCAAAAAAATGTCTGCAGCATTGAAGGTCCCCAAGAACATAATGGTCTCCATCATTCTTAAATGGAAGAAGTTTGGAACCACCAAGACTCTTCCTAAGAGCTGGCCGCCCGGCCAAACTGAGCAATCGGGGAGAAGGGCCTTCGTCAGGGAGGTAACCAAGAACCCGATGGTCCATATGACAGAGCTCCAGAGTTCCTCTGTGGAGATGGGAGAACCTTCCAGAAGGACAACCATCTTTGCAGCACTCCACCAATCAGGCCTTTATGGTAGAGTGGCCAGACGGAAGCCACTCCTCAGTAAAAGGCACATGACAGCCCACTTTCAGTTTTCCAAAACGCACCTAAAGTCTCTCAGACCATGAGAAACAAGATTCTCTGGTCTGATGAAACCAAGATTGAACTCTTTGGCCTGAATGCCAAGCATCACGTCTGGAGGAAACCTGGCACCATCCCTACGGTGAAGTATGGTGGTGGCAGCATCATGCTGTGGGGATGTTTTTCAGCGGCAGGGACTGGGAGACCAGTGAGGATCGAGGGAAAGAGGAACGGAGCAAAGTACATTTACATCATTTAGCAGACGCTCTTATCCAGAGAGACTTACAAATTGGTGCATTCAACTTATGATAGCCAGTGGGACAACCAATTTTTTTCTTCTTCTTTTATGGGGGGTAGAAGGATTGCTTTATACTATTCCAGGTATTCCTTAAAGAGGTAGGGTTTCAAGTGTCTCCGGAAGGTGGTCAGTGACTCCGCTGTCCTGGCGTTGTGGGGGGAGCTTGTTCCACCATTGGGTTGCCAGAGCAGCAAATAGCTTTGACTGGGCTGAGTGGGAACTGTGCTTCCGTAGAGGTAGGGGAGCTAGCAGGCCAGAGGTGGATGAACGTAGTGCCCTCGTTTGGGTGTAGGATCAGAACCTGAAGGTAAGGAGGTGCCGTTCCCCTCACAGCTCCGTAGGCAAGCACCATGGTCTTGTAGTAGATGCAAGCCTCAACTAGAAGCCAGTGGAGTGTGCGGAGGAGCGGGGTGACATGAGAGAACTTGGGAGAGATCCTTGATGAAAACCTGCTCCAGAGCGCTTAGGACCTCAGACTGGGGCGAAGGTTCACCTTCCAACAGGACAACAACCCTAAGCACACAGCCAAGACAATGCAGGAGTGGCTTCGGGACAAGTCTCTGAATGTCCTTGAGTGGCCCAGCCAGAGCCCAGACTTGAACCCGATCTAACATCTCCGGAGAGACCTGAAAATAGCTGTGCAGCGACACTCCACATCCAACCTGACAGAGCTTGAGAGGATCTGCAGAGAAGAATGGGAGAGAGAAACTTCCAGCCTTGTAGCTTCATACCCAAGAAGACTTGAGGCTGTAATCGCTATCAAAGGTGCTTCAACAAAGTACTGAGTAAAGGGTCTAAATACTTATGTAAATGTGATATTTTAGTTTTTTTTTGGTATCTAAAAACCAGTTTTTGCTTTGTCATTATGGGGTATTGTGTGTGAGGGGAAAAAACAATTTAATCCATTTTAGAATAAGGTTGTAACGTAACAAAATGGGGGAAAAAGTCAAGGGGTCTGAATACTTTCCAAATGTGTGTATTGGAGAAAAAAATTTCACAAAGGTAAAGCCTTTACCAGTCCTGTATTAGCGGACCAATATAGCCATCTGTAGATGTGTTTTGTATCCTTTTTTATAGACCCAGTCGGTATTAGATTGTTGGGGAAAATAACCTACAGTGGGGAGAACAAGTATTTGATACGATACCGATTTTGCAGGTTTTCCTACTTACAAAGCATGTAGAGGTCTGTAATTTTTATCATAGGTACACTTCAACTGTGAGAGACGGAATCTAAAACAAAAATCCAGAAAATCACATTGTATGATTTTTAAGTAATTAATTTGCATTTTATTGCGAAAACTGACTCATTCTACTGCTACTGTATTCTGTCACTTGACTTTAGGGATCCAGGCATTGTCATAATACTGACATAGTAGCGATATAACGCTTGCCGTAACTATTAATGACGAGCATTGACATAAAAGATAAAATGATGCAACCATTCATATTTACTACTACTACTACTACTACCAAGTAGACTCCCCTCAGACATACAGTGGGGAGAACAAGTATTTGATACACTGCCGATTTTGCAGGTTTTCCTACTTACAAAGCATGTGGAGGTCTGTAATTTTTATCATAGGTACACTTCAACTGTGAGAGACGGAATCTAAAACAAAAATCCAGAAAATCACATTGTATGATTTTAAGTAAATAATTTGCATTTTATTGCATGACATAAGTATTTGATACATCAGAAAAGCAGAACTTAATATTTGGTACAGAAACCTTTGTTTGCAATTACAGAGATCATATGTTTCCTGTAGGTCTTGAACAGGTTTGCACACACTGCAGCAGGGATTTTGGCCCACTCCTCCATACAGACCTTCTCCAGATCCTTCAGGTTTCGGGGCTGTCGCTGGGCAATACGGACTTTCAGCTCCCTCCAAAGATGTTCTATTGGGTTCAGGTCTGGAGACTGGCTAGGCCACTCCAGGACCTTGAGATGCTTCTTACGGAGCCACTCCTTAGTTGCCCTGGCTGTTTGTTTCGGTCGTTGTCATGCTGGAAGACCCAGCCACGACCCATCTTCAATGCTCTTACTGAGGGAAGGAGGTTGTTGGTCAAGATCTTGCTATACATGATCCCATCCATCCTCCCCCTCAATACAGTGCAGTCGTCCTGTCCCCTTTGCAGAAAAGCATCCCCAAAGAATGATGTTTCCACCTCCATGCTTCACGGTTGGGATGGTGTTCTTGGGGTTGTACTCATCCTTCTTCTTCCTCCAAACACGGTGAGTGGAGTTTAGACCAAAAAGCTATATTTTTGTCTCATCAGACCACATTACCTTCTCCCATTCCTCCTCTGGATCATCCAGATGGTCATTGGCAAACTTCAGATGGGCCTAGACATGCGCTGGCTTGAGCAGGGGGACCTTGCGTGCACTGCAGGATTTTAATCCATGACGGCATAGTGTGTTACTAATGGTGTTTGATTGAGTGTGTGGACAGGTGTCTTTTATACAGGTAACGAGTTCAAACAGGTGCAGTTAATAAAGGTAATGAGTGGAGAACAGGAGGGCTTTTTAAAGAAAAACTAACAGGTCTGTGAGAGCCGGAATTCTTACTGGTTGGTAGGTGATCAAATACTTATGTCATGCAATGAAATGCAAATTAATTACTTAAAAATCATACAATGTGATTTTCTGGATTTTTGTTTTAGATTCCGTCTCTCACAGTTGAAGTGTACCTATGATAAAAATTACAGACCTCTACATGCTTTGTAAGTTGGAAAACCTGAAAAATCGGCAGTGTATCAAATACTTGTTCTCCCCACTGTATGTGTCACGCCCTGATCTGTTTCAACTGTCTTGTGTTTGTCTCCACTCCCCACCAGGTGTCTCCCATTTGTCCCCATTTATACCAGTGTTTTCTGTTTGTCTGTTGCCAGTTCGTCTTGTCCCGTCAAGTCTTACCAGCGTGTTTTCCCGTTTTCGAGTTTTTCTAGTTGTTGTTTTCTAGTCTGAGTCTGCCTGCCATTCTGTACCTGTTTAAAGCTGCCTTGGATTTCTGACCATTCCGCCTGCCCTGACCCTGCCTGCCGTTCTGTACCTTTGTGACTCTGCCCTGGATTACTGACCTCTGCCTGCCCTTGACCTGTCCTTTGCCTGCCCCCTGTTTTGTATAAACATCTGTGATTCGAACTGTCTGCATCTGGGTCTTGTCCTGATACTATGGTTACCCCATTATTTTTGTCTGCTTGTTTTAGTCAATTACAAAACTACATTTAAGCCAAGTAAAACATGTCTAAAGATGACTTTCTAACATTGCCTGTTCCCGAGTGTTCTCACTACTTAGAAAAACGTAATATTGTAGGGCTTCCCTCATGCTCCTTTTTGTGATGGTGTGAGTGAGTGAGTGCTCACTGCTAGCAAAGATTATGAATATCCTGAAAAGATAAGTCTCTCCGCCCTTACAATGGGAGTCGTTGTCCACAAAGCGGCATGGCGGGCTGTCTAGCTCCCGCCTATCCTTTATTTGGATTGGTGGATACATCTCATTATTGTAATTATTTTTTAAATATTCAATAAGGGTTGTTGACGTCAACCGCCTGTATTCAATTGAGAGAGATGCTATGCTACTAGCCTCATACCATGAATATGCATAGCCATCTCGAGACAACTCTGATTTAAAGTGTTTTTTCTCAAAATTGCCTGGATGTCACATGTTCTACTTATATCAGTAAACTCGTCACAACATAAGCATTACGAAACTTCTATTAGATCAAATAAACCTCACGCAGCAAATAAGACAGTTTTTTTTTTTTTTTTTACAAATTCGATATGCTCTCATTGACATCCATACAAAAACTCCTTAATTGGTGGGTGAAACAACGAAAACGCCACCTGCTGGAGGGAGACAGATTTTCAGCCGAGTTGGGCTCTCTTCCTCTCTGGTGCTAGCTAGCTACCAACAGGAACATTAAGCTAGCGAAGACCAAAAACACAAACAAACAGCCTAAACAGCTACAAGTAGTGAGTGGCGTTACAAACAGACTAGACTAAACAAGTTAAATGTTTTACCTGTGATTAAATGTTTTCCACCCACATAGCTATGTGTAGCCTTCTTGGACACCAGGTCCCCACATTTCCCACACCGAATAGCCTGAAGCCACACAGGGCTCTTCTCGCAGGCTCTATTTCTTTATGGGAGCAAAGATGGGGAGGCTAAACAGTGTTTGTTGTTGAATTTCTACATGTCATTTATTTATTTTTTAATTAAGCTACATGCAGCCTACATTGAAATATTATTTGCAGTTGTCACTATGCCAATGAACACACCCTGAAGCACTAAATGGCCTGTGTTATACCTTATTAATAGGGCTACAGCATGCAGTAGGATGCTTTGATCAGTTGATTGACAGGTGTAGGCTACTGTAGAACGATAAACATTCCTCTAGTGTGGATGCTCGCCAACATTTTATAGTTATGTATAATTTATCGTTATAGTTATCGTCCTTGGTGTGGACGGTCCTTAACGCTTACATTGGTAAATGCCGCCCTCTAGCAGATAACATGAACATGGTATGAATACAGCAGTGGTTCTCTACAACGGGTAGATTTTTATAGAAATCATGACTGCAACATTGATAGCCTACTAAAAAGGGATTTAATATTCCCTGCTATTTTGTTTTAATGATCATTTTGGAGGGGGAGGGTTTCATGTTTTTTTTCCAACGCTCGGGAAGGGCCAGGTAAAAAATATATTTTCCTCAAGGGAAGGCCTCCATTTTCATTTCAAAGAGGTCCGATTACCTCCAGGTATCCCTCAATATAAATAACGTTCACTCCCTTAGATACACATCTTCAACACCTGCAGGACATTCTGGATTCTTTAGATATTGCTGTGCCATGTGAGACACTCCCTGTGCTGTCTGACTGGGAACAGAGAAAAACATAGTCTTCTTCTTCTTCTTCTATGATATCATGGCGGTCCGCAAACAAACGTTTAAAGTGCATGGCGCCACCTACTGTGCTGGAATATACGATCAATCATGATCTGCCCAATTCTGCACTACCATGAAAATAAAATTCTAAACCAAATAAATCCCTAACTTTTACCACACCCTCCCCCTCCCCAACCCCATTAAACTTGATCTATATCATGCACTCCACCCTTAGGATTGTTCAGCATGTCAACAACCAATTCAACAGTAACATCTGTTACCCCAATATCTCTTTTGCCTTCTCCACAATAACCTTCAACCTGGCATTTCTGCTTTCCACAATCTGAGTCGTACTGATAATCTTACCAATAAAAACTGAAATTAAATGTATTCATTATCAAAGTGTCCTTTGACACCGCACATTCATGAGCACAATATTTCTGAACAGGCCTCGAAACCATGCCAGGACCATCAGCAGCACCAGCACCTACAGTAGGTCCACTTACTACAGGTACATCCAAGTAAGCTCCATTAGTCTGCACTGTAGTTCTACCAATCTGTTTTACGTCCTCTGCACGTGATACATCATGACTGATCCTATATCTCAGAGCCTCTCTAGCCTCTCTCTGTACCTGGCATCCACCAAATGCTGCACTGTGTTCTCCCCCACAATTACAGCACTTAACCTTCACATTGCTTCCACATTCACCGTAATCATGTGCCATTCCACACTTGGCACATATTTTCTTTCCTACATGTCCCATTCTTTGGCATTTAAAACACTGCATTGCATATGGGACAAATTCTCAAACATTGAAACTAAGGAATCACTGACAAGCTTTCACTTCTTTGACCCTCTTTCCTACTGATCAACCTTTTGGCCTCAATCACTCTGCCTCCCTTCACATTTTCTTTAATATCATCTGTGGACATATATATTGGGACCCCAGTGATGACTCCCCTCAATCTAGCATAAGCACCAGGGACATGGCTTTTAATCTTCTTCCCATTAAGCTTTTCCATTTTCAGAATCTTCTCTTGCTGAGCCTGGCTACCACACAATATTAACAATCTACCATTTCCAATGAACCAAGCTAATTTCACTTCACCTACCTCTTTCTCTACGGCATTAATTAGTTGAATAGGGTGTAAGTGAGGCACTGTGGTCTCGTCAAACACTATAACCACTCTCCACTCCAACACATCATTACTCTTGTTTCCTGCTTGGCCCTCTTTATGCTTTCTTTACTAGATGCTCCACTGCTTTCTGTGTCATCATCTCTCTTCTTCCTATGTCTTTCCACTACCAACCATTCCGGTCCTCGACCCTCATCCTCCCGCTCCATACCATCAGAACTGACACCCATATTGTTCGCATTCCAGCACAGCTGTTGCTTCCCCTAACTTTTTCTCCATTTCCTCCATTTCGTCCGCACTACTCGCCGTCATTTCCGACCTCCAACCCTCTCTCACACTGTGAAACCTTGTCTGAGGAGAGGTGGCGAGCTGCACTGAAGGCCACACCTAATGCCGCGATCAAAACAACTGGGAACTCGGAACTGGAAACTCGGAAATCTCCGACTTCCGACTTCAGTGCGTTCAAAACAACTGGTAACTCCAAAAAAAACTGTGTGTGCTGCAAATGGTCAACATCAACTTTTGTGAACAGGGTAGGCCTATGCACAAAGCACGTTCTCTCCAATTGGTTGTTGTATATTTTTTAAACAGTACAATGATTGTATTTGATACATTTTTATAACGTTGAGCACGTAACAGTGCGGTCTAACGCCAACATATGACTGCTTTGTGGAGGCTGGGATGGACTATACATGGCTATTTCAATAACCAATCAGTGCACCTTCCAGCAAAATATATTGTACAACAAAAGTGATATGCATGTGCTAATTTTAAAATGATGTAAAGGAAATTAGCAACCCTTTCCTTTGAGAAATTGTATTATAGTAACCTGCCTATGTGTTACTATTTTTTTCTCTCACGTCTTTCCTTAGTGTTCTGTATGCTGTCTGACACACACAGCCTACCTAAAAGCTAGTAACTAGCTAGCTCATTACTGCCAGGCTCCAGCTACACCGAGGAAATACAACACAATTATCATAGAAACAGCTGAAGGTTGATGGCATTTTATTGGAAAGTGTAAGTATATTCTGCCGGTGGGGCTACATTAGCTATAAACAGCTAACGTTGGCTAGCTAAGGATTATGTTCGCTGATAGTCATACTGTCTGAGGCGGTCGGCCCATTTCGACATAGCGTCAAAGGAGCGTGAGAGGAGGTCTGCCACCACGTTATCCCTCCCCGGAGTGAACTTCAGCTGATAGTCATACTGTCTGAGGCGGTCGGCCCATCTGTGCAGCCGAAGTTGCTTGTGGCCAGTTCCTGATGCTGACAGTAGCGTTGTGAGGGACTGGTGGTCGGTTCGGAGTGTGAACAGACGGCCATATAGGTAGAGGTGCCACCTTTCGCACGCCCAGACACAGGCCAGTGCTTCTCGTTCGCCCACAGAGTACCGTTGTTCTGTGGGGCTCAGGGCCCTTGAGGCGAAGGCAACGGGCCTCTCAATGCCATTCTGCAGCTGTGAGAGGACAGCTCCTAGTGCTCCAGCTGAGGCGTCACATGTGACAATGGTGTGGCAGACGGGGTCAAAGTGAGCCAAGACTGGGGCTGTGGTGAGCTGACTCTTCAGTGAGCGGACCGCGTCTGAGCAGGCTGCCGTCCAGGCCCATGGCTCATCCTTCTTGAGGAGTTGGCGAAGGGGCGCTGTGGTCTGAGAGTAGTGGGGCAGAAACCGGAGGTAGCAAGCTGTCATGCCCAAGAATGAGGCCACCTGAGAGGCTGAGGTCGGTTCCGGGATCCGGTGGACGGCTTCAATGTTCGACATGAGTGGGGCAATGCCTTTGGCCGACAGGCGGAAGCCCACAAACTCGACGGCTGGAGCTGCAAAGGTGCACTTTCCACCGTTCAGGGTCAGGTTGTTCCGCAGTAGAGCACTGAATACTCTGTGGAGTCGATAATCATGGATGTGGAGGTCAGGGCCGTGGACCACGATGTCATCCAGATAGACCGCCACCCCAGGTATTCCAGCGAGGATGGTGATCATCACCTTCTGGAAGCAGCTGGGGGCGGAGCTAAGTCCAAAAGGCATGCGTGTATATCTGAACACGCCAGCATGTGTGACAAAGGCCGTGAGGTCTCTGCTAGCTGCATGGAGGGGTACCTGAAGATAACCCTGACGAAGGTCAAGCTTCGTGAAGATCGTGGAGCCATGGAATTGTGCGGTCAGCTCCTCAGCTGTAGGCAAGGGGTACTTATCCGGGACAACGGCCTTGTTCACAGCACGGAGATCCACACAGGTCCGGATTCCACCTGACTTTTTGGTTGCAATGACCAAGTTTGAAATCCAGGGGGCAGCGTTGACTGGCTCAATGATGCCTGCATCCAACTGTGACTGGAGATCTTTTGTGACGTCATCACGCAGTGCAAAGGGAATGCGCCGCAGGGGCTGCATGACTGGGGTCACTCCCGGATTCACTAGGGGCCTGTGAGTAAAGGCTGTGAGGCAGCCCAGTCCATCAAACAGAGTCGGCCAGTTCTGTCGCCATGTGCAGGTAACCTGGTAGATAGCTGACCCACTGTCATCTCTCAGTGTGAATCCCAAGCCTGTGAAGAGGTCGAGGCCCAGGAGGTTGGCACCCCGCTTTGCAACATGAAATGTGAATGATGGCAGATGTTTGGTGCCGTAGTGTACTGGGACCTGGAGGGTGCCTACAATGTCTATCTTAGATCTACCGTACCCACACAGGGCAGTGGAGGGCTGTTGGAGTGGTAGGTGACTGAAAAACTTGTAGTAAGTGGCAAGGTTGAGCAACGACACCGCAGCGCCAGTATCCAGCAGCAAAGGCAAACCCACCTCACCCAGCTGCACAGTGCATGTCCTGAATGACACATGGTTGGTGGAGACGGTTCGGATTTCCGTGTGTTCATGTTGAGAGTGAGATGAAACGAAGGGCCTGTTCTGGGTGGAGCTAGTAGCAGGGGCAGAACGACACACTTTCGCAAAGTGATTGTATTTTGAACAGTTCTTGCATATTTTCCCACGGGCTGGGCAGTTTGAAGCCCTTGAATTGTGAGAGCTAGCCCCACAGTTGCCACAGCTAGTTCTGTTTGTTTGTCTGTGTGCCTGCTGCACGGGCATGTCGGTGTCTGTGTCCATGCAGCTATCGACGCGGAGGGCGTGCGCAGCGGCGTGATCGTTGTAGTGCGCCTGCTCGGGCTGAAGCTGCTGTGTGAGAATGGCTGGGGGCCGAGTGTATGCTGCAGAGCTGTCTGTTAGCATAGAAGAGCATTCCAACGCTGCTTCAACCTGGAGTGCTATTTTAATAGCTCCATCTAGTTGTAAATTATCAGATTCCAAAAGCAGTTTTTCCCTTGTCTTTTCACATAACGTCCCTCTATCAACTGATCTCTGATGATCTCGTCCTGAAGTGTCCCGTAGTTACAAGAGCTAGCCAAATCCCTCAGATTAGCCACGTAGCTTTGAATGGACTCACCCGGCCGTTGGTGTCTCTTCCGTAGCCGGTAGCGTCGGAGGAGCACTCGCTCTTTCCCCGGCGAAGTGGTTCCGTAAGAGGCTGACTGCAGCAGTGAATGTAGGAGCCGATCCAAGCGCTCTGAAAATCCTCTGTCCCTCTGTACCAAGGCAGTGACGGAGCAGTGCTGTCCTCCGCTTGTCGGAGATTGTAGAAAAAGTCCATAGCTTCTAGATAAGTGTTAAAACTATCAAGCCAGTTATTCCACGGGACTGGAGGTTCGCCAGGCACGGCGAGGAATGGTGCTGGCGGTGGTAAACTGAATTCATCCATCCTCGTCGCCAATGTTATATCTAGCCTAGTTGTAGAAGAACGGACATCTGCACAGTTTCACATTGAACATCACTCTGTCGTTTAATGACATGTGCCACGCATTCTGACAACCCATTCATCCGTAACGCAGCACACTGTCGTAAACCATAACAACTTACAGTACGACGTACAGCACGTCGTACCATACATAACAATAGCTAGATGTAAATTTGCCGCAAAAATAAAAACATGTCGAACATAATCCTTAGCTAGCCAACGTTAGCTGTTTATAGCTAATGTAGCCCCACCGGCAGAATATACTTACACTTTTGTTGGTGAACACATAATACGGAGAGGGAGTACAAACCAACGACGCTAGACAGAGAGGAATTTGCTTAAGCAAAAAGGCAGTTTATTAAACACAGAGATATCTGTTACTGTTAGCTACATGCATGGACCCAATCAATTGCCTCTTATGGAGACAGTTGAGAAGGATGTTTAAACAGAGTTTACAGCATTACTTTATACAATGTAACATAAAGGAAGGGGTCCTTCTTCTAGTCCCTTGATTGGTTCCCGGGGCGTAGGAGGCGGGTCTGCTCTGTCCAGAGCAGATGCCCCATTGGTGCACGGCAGAGTCCTCTGCCCTTGGCACCCGACCAGTAGACAGGGGAGTGGAGTTTGAGTGTGCGTGCACAGTGAAATGTTTGTGTGTCAAAGAACTCGTGGGGAGTTGAGAATGAGTGTGCGTGCAAATGAGATGTCTGTGTGTGTCAAAGGAAACTCGTGAGAAGCAACTGGTGGGGGCCTTGGGCCTGAGGTGTGGGTGTTGTCCAGTTATCGTACTCCTGTAAGATTAGGCCATCTGGTGCTCTGTTCTTTGTTCGCTACTAAAATGTTATGCACAGACAACTAACACACTGTTAGTATCAGACACATGACACAGAACATTTATTGAAAACAAGCTCCTAACACAATTTGTCTTGCACAACCTCTTGCACAACATATTACTCAGATCAATCTATAACATTTTATATTTACTACGACACTTTCCAATAAAATGCCATCAACCTTCAGCTGTTTCTATGATAATTGTGTTGTATTTCCTCAGTGTAGCTGGAGCCTGGCAGTAATTAGCTAGCTAGTTACTAGCTTTTTGGTAGGCTGTGTGTGTCAGACAGCATACAGAACACTAAGGAAAGACGTGAGAGAAAAAAATTGTAACACATAGGCAGGTTACTATAATACAATTTCTCAAAGGAAAGGGTTGCTAATTTCCTTTACATCATTTTAAAATTAGCACATGCATATCACTGTTGTTGTACAATAGCCTGCTCAGACGCGGTCCGCTCACTGAAGAGTCAGCTCACCACAGCCCCAGTCTTGGCTCACTTTGACCCCGTCTGCCACACCATTGTCACATGTGACGCCTCAGCTGGAGCACTAGGAGCTGTCCTCTCACAGCTGCAGAATGGCATTGAGAGGCCCGTCGCCTTCGCCTCAAGGGCCCTGAGCCCCACAGAACAACGGTACTCTGTGGGCGAACGAGAAGCACTGACCTGTGTCTGGGCGTGCGAAAGGTGGCACCTCTACCTATATGGCCGTCTGTTCACACTCCGAACCGACCACCAGTCCCTCACAACGCTACTGTCAGCATCAGGAACTGGCCACAAGCCACTTCGGCTGCACAGTCTTTCCTTAGTGTTCTGTATGCTGTCTGACACACACAGCCTACCTAAAAGCTAGTAACTAGCTAGCTCATTACTGCCAGGCTCCAGCTACACCGAGGAAATACAACACAATTATCATAGAAACAGCTGAAGGTTGATGGCATTTTATTGGAAAGTGTAAGTATATTCTGCCGGTGGGGCTACATTAGCTATAAACAGCTAACTTTGGCTAGCTAAGGATTATGTTCGACATGTTTTTATTTTGCGGCAAATTTACATCTAGCTATTGTTATGTATGGTACGACGTGCTGTACGTCGTACTGTACGTTGTTATGGTTTACGACAGTGTGCTGCGTTACGGATGAATGGGTTGTCAGAATGCGTGGCACATGTCATTAAACGACAGAGTGATGTTCAATGTGAAACTGTGCAGATGTCCGTTCTTCTACAACTAGGCTAGATATAACATTGGCGACGAGGATGGATGAATTCAGTTTACCACCGCCAGCACCATTCCTCGCCGTGCCTGGCGAACCTCCAGTCCCGTGGAATAACTGGCTTGATAGTTTTAACACTTATCTAGAAGCTATGGACTTTTCTACAATCTCCGACAAGCGGAGGACAGCACTGCTCCGTCACTGCCTTGGTACAGAGGGACAGAGGATTTTCAGAGCGCTTGGATCGGCTCCTACATTCACTGCTGCAGTCAGCCTCTTACGGAACCACTTCGCCGGGAAAGAGCGAGTGCTCCTCTGACGCTACCGGCTACGGAAGAGACACCAACGGCCGGGTGAGTCCATTCAAAGCTACGTGGCTAATCTGAGGGATTTGGCTAGCTCTTGTAACTACGGGACACTTCAGGGACGAGATCATCAGGGATCAGTTGATAGAGGGGACGTTATGTGAAAAGACAAGGGAGAAACTGCTTTTGGAATCGGATAATTTACAACTAGATGGAGCTATTAAAATAGCACTCCAGGTTGAAGCGGCGTTGGAATGCTCTTCTATGCTAACAGACAGCTCTGCAGCATACACTCGGCCCCCAGCCATTCTCACACAGCAGCTTCAGCCCGAGCAGGCGCACTACAACGATCACTCGCTGCGCACGCCCTCCCGCGTCGATAGCTGCATGGACACAGACACCGACATGCCCGTGCAGCAGGCACACAGACAAACAAACAGAACTAGCTGTGGCAACTGTGGGGCTAGCTCTCACAATTCAAGGGCTTCAAACTGCCCAGCCCGTGGGAGAGGCGGTCGGCCCATCTGTGCAGCCGAAGTGGCTTGTGGCCAGTTCCTGATGCTGACAGTAGCGTTGTGAGGGACTGGTGGTCGGTTCGGAGTGTGAACAGACGGCCATATAGGTAGAGGTGCCACCTTTCGCACGCCCAGACACAGGCCAGTGCTTCTCGTTCGCCCACAGAGTACCGTTGTTCTGTGGGGCTCAGGGCCCTTGAGGCGAAGGCGACGGGCCTCTCAATGCCATTCTGCAGCTGTGAGAGGACAGCTCCTAGTGCTCCAGCTGAGGCGTCACATGTGACAATGGTGTGGCAGACGGGGTCAAAGTGAGCCAAGACTGGGGCTGTGGTGAGCTGACTCTTCAGTGAGCGGACCGCGTCTGAGCAGGCTATTGTACAACAAAAGTGATATGCATGTGCTAATTTAAAAATGATGTAAAGGAAATTAGCAACCCTTTCCTTTGAGAAATTGTATTATAGTAACCTGCCTATGTGTTACTATTTTTTTCTCTCACGTCTTTCCTTAGTGTTCTGTATGCTGTCTGACACACACAGCCTACCTAAAAGCTAGTAACTAGCTAGCTCATTACTGCCAGGCTCCAGCTACACCGAGGAAATACAACACAATTATCATAGAAACAGCTGAAGGTTGATGGCATTTTATTGGAAAGTGTAAGTATATTCTGCCGGTGGGGCTACATTAGCTATAAACAGCTAACGTTGGCTAGCTAAGGATTATGTTCGACATGTTTTTATTTTTTGCGGCAAATTTACATCTAGCTATTGTTATGTATGGTACGACGTGCTGTACGTCGTACTGTACGTTGTTATGGTTTACGACAGTGTGCTGCGTTACGGATGAATGGGTTGTCAGAATGCGTGGCACATGTCATTAAACGACAGAGTGATGTTCAATGTGAAACTGTGCAGATGTCCGTTCTTCTACAACTAGGCTAGATATAACATTGGCGACGAGGATGGATGAATTCAGTTTACCACCGCCAGCACCATTCCTCGCCGTGCCTGGCGAACCTCCAGTCCCGTGGAATAACTGGCTTGATAGTTTTAACACTTATCTAGAAGCTATGGACTTTTTCTACAATCTCCGACAAGCGGAGGACAGCACTGCTCCGTCACTGCCTTGGTACAGAGGGACAGAGGATTTTCAGAGCGCTTGGATCGGCTCCTACATTCACTGCTGCAGTCAGCCTCTTACGGAACCACTTCGCCGGGAAAGAGCGAGTGCTCCTCTGACGCTACCGGCTACGGAAGAGACACCAACGGCCGGGTGAGTCCATTCAAAGCTATGTGGCTAATCTGAGGGATTTGGCTAGCTCTTGTAACTACGGGACACTTCAGGACGAGATCATCAGGGATCAGTTGATAGAGGGGACGTTATGTGAAAAGACAAGGGAGAAACTGCTTTTGGAATCGGATAATTTACAACTAGATGGAGCTATTAAAATAGCACTCCAGGTTGAAGCGGCGTTGGAATGCTCTTCTATGCTAACAGACAGCTCTGCAGCATACACTCGGCCCCCAGCCATTCTCACACAGCAGCTTCAGCCCGAGCAGGCGCACTACAACGATCACTCGCTGCGCACGCCCTCCCGCGTCGATAGCTGCATGGACACAGACACCGACATGCCCGTGCAGCAGGCACACAGACAAACAAACAGAACTAGCTGTGGCAACTGTGGGGCTAGCTCTCACAATTCAAGGGCTTCAAACTGCCCAGCCCGTGGGAGAGGCGGTCGGCCCATCTGTGCAGCCGAAGTGGCTTGTGGCCAGTTCCTGATGCTGACAGTAGCGTTGTGAGGGACTGGTGGTCGGTTCGGAGTGTGAACAGACTGCCATATAGGTAGAGGTGCCACCTTTCGCACGCCCAGACACAGGCCAGTGCTTCTCGTTCGCCCACAGAGTACCGTTGTTCTGTGGGGCTCAGGGCCCTTGAGGCGAAGGCGACGGGCCTCTCAATGCCATTCTGCAGCTGTGAGAGGACAGCTCCTAGTGCTCCAGCTGAGGCGTCACATGTGACAATGGTGTGGCAGACGGGGTCAAAGTGAGCCAAGACTGGGGCTGTGGTGAGCTGACTCTTCAGTGAGCGGACCGCGTCTGAGCAGGCTATTGTACAACAAAAGTGATATGCATGTGCTAATTTTAAAATGATGTAAAGGAAATTAGCAACCCTTTCCTTTGAGAAATTGTATTATAGTAACCTGCCTATGTGTTACTATTTTTTTCTCTCACGTCTTTCCTTAGTGTTCTGTATGCTGTCTGACACACACAGCCTACCTAAAAGCTAGTAACTAGCTAGCTCATTACTGCCAGGCTCCAGCTACACCGAGGAAATACAACACAATTATCATAGAAACAGCTGAAGGTTGATGGCATTTTATTGGAAAGTGTAAGTATATTCTGCCGTTGGGGCTACATTAGCTATAAACAGCTAACGTTGGCTAGCTAAGGATTATGTTCGACATGTTTTTATTTTTGCGGCAAATTTACATCTAGCTATTGTTATGTATGGTACGACGTGCTGTACGTCGTACTGTACGTTGTTATGGTTTACGACAGTGTGCTGCGTTACGGATGAATGGGTTGTCAGAATGCGTGGCACATGTCATTAAACGACAGAGTGATGTTCAATGTGAAACTGTGCAGATGTCCGTTCTTCTACAACTAGGCTAGATATAACATTGGCGACGAGGATGGGATAACGTGGTGGCAGACCTCCCCTCACGCTCCTTTGACGCTCCTACTCCGACCGTCTTGCCAGACGACAACGAAACAGAGCTTGTACAAATGCTCTACGCTCCTCTTCAGTCAGTCGTCTCACTGGAGGAGCTGAAGCAAGCATCGGAACAGGATCCCACACCGTCTACCCTGCGCACCTACATACGCACTGGATGGCCAGCACATGTGCCGGAAGAGCTGGCGACTTTCGCCAGAGTGAAGCACGAACTTTCTTGCTGGGAAGAAGTCTGTGTCTCTTGAGGGTTTTGCACTGTGGTCCCGAGTGGCCTGCGTGCGCGTGTTCTATCCATGGCGCACGAGGGTCACTTGGGCATAGTCAAGGTCAAACAGCGATGTCGAGACCTTGTGTGGTGGCCAGGCATCGACCACGACATTGAAGCCCTGGTCAGGGATTGTGCTGCATGCCTCCTCAGTGGGAAAACAGGACAGTCCGCCCCACCCCCCCTGCAGCCTCTCGCATGGCCGTCCCACCCCTGGGAGCACATCCAACTGGACATCTGTGGCGAGATCCATGGACACGCAGTCCCTCACCATCAGCGCTTCCTGGTGGTGGTGTATGACCTCCACTCTAAGTGGCCAGAAGTGGTTCCTGTCGGAACTGTCACAGCACAGGCCATCGTGGACATCCTAGACAGCCTGTTCACAAGGTGGGGCCTACCCCTCACCCTTACCACGGACAATGGGCCCCAGCTAACCTCTGCCGAGTTCTCCTCATATCTCAGCAACAAGGGAATCAAACACATCCGCACAGCCTACTACAACCCACAAGCTAACGGAGGGGTGGAACGCTTCAACCAAACGCTGAAGATTGGCATCAGAGCGCACCTGGTCCAGGGGTGCACGTTCCAAACTGCTTTGAATCAAACGCTAATGCACTACAGAGCAAGCAAACACACAACAACACAGGTCTCCCCGGCATCCCTCATGCTAGGTCGTGAGATGGAACTGCCACTGGACAGACTCAGAACACAGAGAGTAGCAGAACCGGCGACTAGGCGCACCCAAGAACAGCAGGCAGTGACCAGGCACCAAAGAGCAATGAAACAGCGTTTTGACAAGGCACACAGGGTGAAGAAGTCGATCATTCAAGTGTCAGACTGGGTCCGAGCCCGACGGCCTCAGCGGTGCAACAAAATGGCCTCATTCTGGTCGGACCCCTTGCAGGTCAGTCGACAACTGGGGCCCGCCACATTCATGATGAGCAATGGATCACGCTGGCACGCCAGCCGCCTCAGAAAAGTCCCTGCCCCTCAAGGAACACGAAGGCACACAAAACAGACATGCAGGCCAGAGACGCCACCGGATGGACCTCCTCCACCACTACCACCTGAGCCCCAGCCTCTGTGGGTTCCCCAAGGGCCGGAGCCACAGGCGGTGGCGGTGGAAGAAAGGCCTATGCGGGCACGAACTCGCCCTGCTTATCTGGGGGACTACTTAACCTCTTTTCATTCTTAGGCTCCGTTAGGTGTCTTAGTCAACCTCCAGGTTAATGGACTGAACTGGCTAGTTTGGAGAGTCCATCCGTTTAAGGGTTAATGTTTATTTCTTACAGGTATCACTCTAGGTTCTTGCCCTATGGACATTTTATATATGGTACCAGTCCCTGGTTTTGGAAAGGGGGGGGAAATGTTATGTATGGTACGACGTGCTGTACGTCGTACTGTACGTTGTTATGGTTTACGACAGTGTGCTGCGTTACGGATGAATGGGTTGTCAGAATGCATGGCACATGTCATTAAACGACAGAGTGATGTTCAATGTGAAACTGTGCAGATGTCCGTTCTTCTACAACTAGGCTAGATATAACAGCTATGCTAGTAGCTAAGCTATCGTTAGCGAACTAACCGGGCTAGCCGTCCAATCTAGCTGTCTAGCTAGATATTTTTCATGGTTTATTGATGACCTTAGGTGCATGCAGTAGATAAAAAGATAAAAGAAAAAAAAAAAATGTTTCTTATTACTAGCTAGCTACCTAACAGGGCCAGTTGGCGGTGTCAATACGTCGTTAACACTAGCTTGCTCGGAACTTAGCTACATTAGCTAGCTAGCTATTCTAGCTAACGTTTACATGTGTCCACTTAATTTGCATTACTACCTACCCGTAACAAGCTATCTTTCTACCCTTAGCAAGCTATCTCTGTAGCTAATATTTCTGCTAAAGCTAACTAAATCACCAGTAGCTAGCTAGTCACGCCGTTATAACTAGTCAACTAGCTAGGTTATATCAGGGATTTTGCCAAATGTTGCGGTGGGTACCGTTTAGCTAGCTAGTTAACGTTAACTAGCATACTTTGAAGTAACTTAGTAGCTAGCTAACTACTCTTGCATTGTTTCCATTGCACCGTAGTGATATATTTGCTTGCTATGTTTAAATGCTTTTAACTAATACCTTTCCAGAGGCTTAACAACATTTGGTCATACTGCTGTTAAAGTGGAAAACAAAGGAAGTGCCCATGCTATTCAAACTGGGTTTCCAGGTTGATGTTGGCTTCATGTATCCAACAGCGTAACCAGAGTGAACAGGGAAACAAAACAAAAATGATCAACTACTTGTTACTTAGTGCTTTTTACATATTCTGTAAACGTGGTGGTTTTGATGATCAAATGGTAAAGTACATCAAAGATACTGGTCTGGATTGAATTGATTGGTTAGTGTAGGGTAATTAATAGGCCTGTGACTAGTGGTTGTGTAAGACTGTATATGCAGTTCCTTAGAGTGTTAGCTATTATGAATCATGGCAAAAAAAATGGTTTGCTCTCTGTGAGTGTTTGCATCTGCATCCTCATCATGACTGTATGTATGCTGTGGCCACAGTTCAAACTATGATTTAGGCCTTTCTTGACTTTATTGGGGACCGATAGAATACAGTCAGTCGGATAACATCTCACAAAGTTCTACACCAGTAGCCTGTCTAAGTGAAAATAGCTATAAAGGGAACGCTATAAAGAGATCTGCAATTAGGATAGCTAGTCAACATTAATCTGTCAGTGTCACATCATGATTTACATGGCATTTTGAATATGTCCTCTGTAGCTCAGCTGGTAGAGCACGGCGCTTGTAACGCCAAGGTAGTGGGTTCGATCCCCGGGACCACCCCATATACAAAAATGTATGCACGCATGACTGTAAGTCGCTTTGGATAAAAGCGTCTGCTAAATGGCATATTATTATTATTATTATTATTTGTATTTGCACCGTCTTTCATCCTGGTATACTTCTTTTGGGGAATGTTTCAACAGAACCTAGTATTGCAGTGAAATGCTTAATACAACATGTTATGTGGCCAGCCTCCCTCCTGTGAAATCCCTTTGACTATCTGTCACTTGGACCTAAACATATGAAAAGCGCTTATAAATAAAGATCTGACGTTCTTCATCCTTCCACAGGGCCAAGTGAACAGCCGTCTCCAGGGATCAGTGAACGAGGAGGTCAAAGAGGAAGAAGATCGAAGCACCTCGTACACACTGCGAGAGAGACACAGCTTGTCCCCTAGACAAGTGTCCCACTGTCAGTCTCAGCAGTCATCCCCTAGCCCTGTTCCCGTCAGCTCCCGGAGGCCGGAGCCCAAAGTAGAGCAGCAGTCAGAAGGAAGGGACCAGGTGCTCCACGCCACGCTGCACCAGCTGCAGCAGCTAGGGGTCAACGTGGACCTGGACTATGCCGACCCCGGGGGCAAGACCACGCGCAGCTCTGTAGAGAGTGCCAGGTATGTTTGCCTTGAAGTTTCAGGTTTACTTGACCATCTTTGCACGTAGGTCATAGAGGTAGTAGTATTATGGTATAATAAGAGGATGTTTCAGTTGTGGAAAATGGACCCGTTATGATGGTTACAGCCATTCTAACATGACAATAGGGGCCATTACAGTGGCTGTTTCTCTTACTTTCTTGCTCATTCTCATGTAAGCTCGACATAATTTAGCTACGTAGGTTACATTATGCAGAAGGTGTTCCTGTAACTTTGATTTAAAATGCAGCTTCCGTTTCCTTCTCCCCAGTACCCTGGCCGGCATCAACCCAGAGGCGGTCATCAGCAGACTGACCCTCCCAGAGTCGATGGGGACCAGCATGTGGGGCGGCAGCGTGGACCTCAGCCTGGAGGCCAACGCCATCGCCCTCCGATACCTAAGCGACCAGCAGCTCTCCAGGCTCTCTGTAGGGGGAGGGCAACAGCCCCCAGGGCCCGTCCCAGGTTCAGCCCCTGCACACTGCTCTCAGAGAAGCCCCCAACGGAGAAGAGCGCCATGGGACAGAGCAGTATTCTGTCTCCGAACAACATGTCTTTAGCCACCCGCAAGTACATGAAGAGATACGGGCTGATAGAGGAGGGGAGCGGGAGTGAGGAGGAGGAGAGGGCCGAGGGGGAGCAATCGGAGATGGGATACACTGTACAGTTCCATGTTCAACCGGAACAAGAAGGACTAGGAGAGTGGGAGCACAAAGGTTTGGTTCTGAAAAACATCACAAACGAGTTGCCCCACTCCGACCCTGTCCACCCCCAGGCACTGCATGCAGACTCTCAAAGCCAGCTACTCAGAGACTTGCGTCCTAAAATGCAGCTTTTGGCCCGCGGCGCCAAACACAGTTTGGAGAAGGAGAATGGCGCCAAACAGCGGCCATCTTTTGGAAAAATGCAGAGGGAGTGTCCTCAACCAGAAGGGTCGATGGGACATTTCTTGGACCTAAGTAGACTTCGACAGCTGCCGAAACTCTTCTAAAGGACCATGGGAACTAATGCAAAGGGAACTCAAAATGACAAATGAAATGTATTGTCGAATCCATTGGGATTTGTCAGTTTGCTTGTTTCCTTTAGTAAGAGGTTTTTAAATGCTTCCATACATTTTTGTTTACAATAAAAACAATTATGCCTCTTTATTTTAATCTTCATGGTGCTCATTGTAATGTATACATGTGTGTGTGACCGCTGATTGACAGAGATTGTTACCAAATCACCACAGTGCTCTTTTGTCTGTGAGCAAAATGATTCTCCTCTTTCTACTACTACCACTTGGTGGAGGGTGTAGTGTCATGATGTAGCTCTTTTCAATGGTGGCAGCTAGGTCCTTTTATCTATTTTTATTTTAAATGCTTTTGATTTTCAACATGCCATGGATGCCAATTGTCTGAACCGTTGTAAAAGCTATTTAATTTACAATTTGGCTGTTTATTGATAACCACTATACCAATCTCGTGGTAATTGATGTGCACCTATTTATAGTCAATGTTGGGATTTTTAAAAGTCTGATTACATGGTGAAACAGACTACATTCATGCCAAATTGTTGTACTTCTCAGTTTTTAATGTTGTAAATATTTACGTTTCTTTCATGCTGCATTGTTTTTCTTGTGTGTGTTTACATGAAATGCCTCGAGCATTATTTCTCATTTCCAACTTGAACTTTCTATTTAAGATTGCCTCAATAAATATGTACCTGATTCATTTACGTTTTCCACAGAAGGTTGTTTCTTTCTTTTGTGAATGTACATTTGTGTTCTATTTAGTTAGCCCTCTACAGTCCCCCCAAGGCCCACCACAACCCAGCCTTCAGCCTTCAATCCCTGCAGTATTTTCACACCCCTCCGACAGACACTGTTAACCTCTCCTCACCGCTCTTCAAAAAAATTGCCATGTCACAACAGGCATATCTAGAAGAAATTGAGAGAAGTACTAGAGATTTCAATTGTGAAATGTTGCTTATCTGTGCTAGAACTAGGCTCCTGGTTAAAGCTAATGTTGTGGGGGGAATGGCCTATTCTGGACTCAATGGAAAATGTGGTTAATCACATATGCTAACAGCATGTCGGCACAGAGTAAGAGTGTAGCTCAGATATATTCATCCTATCCCTGCACCTGTCACTGATTTCTCTTTCTCCATCACATCTGTTTACCAGAACTACAGTTTTCACTCATCCATGTAGTAATGCAGCTGCAGGAGTATTCTAGTACTGGATACAAAGTTGGAGGGATTAAAGAATAAAAGGAATGCCGGAATAAAGTATTTTAATGTTTTCACACTTATGAATCGTGAGGTGAAGATAATTGTTCACCAACATCTTTCATGTGTGGTTTCACCAGTTGTCATCATTCTGCAGCCAGGTGCCCTGGTCTAGCACAATGCCGTGCTCCTCGGTAATTGCCCACTTGGCCTTATAGCGATGGTCCCCTGCGCCCTCCCCGAGGTCCCACACCTCTATAAACAGCGTCTCCTCAGGCACCTTCATGAAATCAGAGGTCATCGGTATGGTGGTGGAGTCCAGATACTGGCCCAGGGCGTGGCTGAGGTGATTGCCTGGTGAAGTCTGCTGAGGCTGGCGTTGCACACTGCTGCCCCACAGGCCTGTCTGGTTCTTCATAACCTCAAGACGACAAGGTTCTTCCGCTCTATGGGATACACACAGCCTGACGTAACACCTTGTTCCTGGTCTGGTTCCATACTGTACTGGATGTGCTGTAGACAACTATCATCGTACAGTATGGGACCAGACTACCTTTTTCATAGTCTTCAAGGGAAATCAGAACTATTAAATTCTATTGGGTCATTAAATTAAAAGATCATACAAGTACCATAATGCAGTATTCGCTGTAATGATGTTTACCTAATGTCTGAAGTGTTCCAGGCATCTCCCATGGACTGACCAGGCTTGAGCAGGGCGAGATCACCAAAGATCTCCTCTGTCATGGTTGTGTTTTGCTCCAGGGGTGGTGAGGGCAGGAGGTTTGGAGGGAAGTATGGCCAATGGTCAGCTGTGTAATCTAGCAATGGACCAAACTGGAGAATAAGTGGACTCTCCTTTTGCGGAGAAGGGTTGGTCGGGTTAAAAGGCTGGGCCTTACAGTCCTCAACAGAAAGGTGACCAGGTGACTCTTTGTTCAAGGTATTATTTGAGGTCTTGGTGCTTGTTGGAGTGTCCTTTTTGAATGTCTCAGGTGATTCATTCTTTGTTGTGCTAGATAGTTTGCATGATCCATTGAATGAAGTGTTTTTCCCAAGGTCAGTCAATTCGATAAATTCAGTCTCTTTGATCTTTCGCTGTTTTCTTCCATTTCTAGTTCTGGTTTTGGTCTCGGTGGTGCTAAAGCAGCATACAAATAAAAAAGAACACCAAGCTCGAAACCATGTTTTACCTGCTTTCTTCATTTTGATAATGAGAATTATACATTAAAAAATGTAGAATTGGAACTAACAAACAGGTTTGCATGGTAACGGTAAACATTCCAAATCATGTAACCTTTGTGACATCTATATGATGAGAATTTGAATTGTATGTTGACATCTAAGTTCTAATCAAAGAATTCTCATCTCGCAGTTTTGATTGAATATTGTTCCACTGAATTCAGACCCCAAAGGTGATACCCCACATCTGATGTGGTGGCATAATTGACATCATCAACATCACTAGGGGCACCCCTCTCTTATTGGTGTTAAATAATTGTACATTAATCATTTGATTCAATGCAATTCCCCCTACTGCAAATCAAAAAGGTTATCTGTTCAGCTCCATATGTCCAGTGGTAACATCCCGCTGGGCACACACTGGTTGAATCAACGTTGTTTCAACGTAATTTGTCAACATAATGTGGAAATATATTTGAAAAAAAAATCATCAACCGGGACTGTTCTCATCTAATTTCAACCAGATTTGTAAACATTGAAATTAGGGTAAAACCTAAACACATTAACTTAACCTGACTAACAGGTTGTTACATCAATCTAATTTCAACATAATCATCAGAACTATGTATATGTTGAAATTGAGTTGAAAATTCCACATAGAATTGTGGAAAACATCCCCACAGCATGATGTTACCACCACCATGCTTCACCGTAGGGATGGTGCCAGGTTTCCTCCAGACGTGACGCTTGGCATTCAGGCAAAAGAGTTCAATCTTGGTTTTATCAGACCAGAGAATCTTGTTTCTCATGGTCTGAGAGTCTTTAGGTGCCTTTCGGCAAACTCCAAGCATGCTGTCATGTGCCTTTTACTGAGGAGTGGCTTCAGTCTGGCCACTCTACCACAAAGGCCTGATTGGTGGAGTGCTGCAGAGATGGTTGTTCTTCTGGAAGGTCCTCCCATCTCCACAGAGGAACTCTAGAGCTCTGTCAGAGGGACCATCGGGTTCTTGGTCACCTCCTGACCAAGGCCCTTCTCCCCGATTGCTCAGTTTGGCCGGGCGGCCAGCTCTAGGAAGAGTCTTGGTGGTTCCAAACTTCTGCCATTCAAGAATGATGGAGGCCACTGTATTCTTGGGGACCTTCAATGCTGCAGAAATATTTTGGTACCCTTCCCAGATCTGTGCCTCGACACAATCCTGTCTCTGCGCTCTACGGACAATTTGTTCAACCTCATGGCTTGGTTTTTGCTCTGACATGCACTGTCAACTGTGGGACCTTATATAGACAGGCCTTTCCAAAACATGTCCAATCAATTGATTTTGCCACAGGTGGACTCCAATCAAGTTGTAGAAACATCTCAAGTCAATTTTAGAATAAGACTGTAACATAACAAAATGTGGAAAGAGTCAAGGGGTCTGAATACATTCCGAAGGCACTGTATATATATATATATATTGGGTGGTTGATATTATGTTGAATTTCATATTTGATAAGATATTATATTTGACCTTGTTTCAATGTCGATAGTAATGTGGTATGTTTGAATCAATGTCATTGTTTCAATGTTATGCCATCAACCTAAATAAAGAGGTACATTGAAATAAAATTGGAAGCCAACATTGACGCCTACTGGTATATGAGGGGTAATGCACTTCAGTCATAACAAGTCGACCATCCAGATGCCTCCCTCTATATATATATCCTGCTTAGCTTTGGAAACAAGCTGTGCTTGATTCAGCTTAGCCATCGTGTCAACACATTTAGATGTTGATCAGCTTCCATACTCATTTGCATACACTGCCTAAACATTGACTAGTTGAAAGTAACTCCTCTAACTTTTCTTACACAAGCAGTATGTGAAAGAAAATTAGGAGTAAGGTTGGGTTTATGTAGGCTACAGTGGCATCTGCTTTGCACAAAGGATACCATCATTTCAACATGAAGCATGGTTGATTGGATCTTTGGAAGTTTAGAAGTAGTTACCACTAGCCATATAATTCATTATGTTAATAATAAACTTTTACGTTTGGATATTGTCTTTTATATATGTTATTCATAATATTGATTATATATACTATCCAAGCAGTTTGTCTACAAATACATTATTGATATGTTGGATTCATGGCTCCATCTCAACCAAAAATCTAAGTTAAAGAATAGCACTAAATCAAATCAAACTTTAAATGCACTTCAAATAAAGTTTGATTTGATTTAGTCCTATTCTTCAACTTAGATTTTTGGTTGAGATAGAGATGTGAATCCAACATATTAATAACTTGTAGATTACATTTGAAATCAACCAACCAGCCTTCATATACAAGACAATATCCAAAGTGTTAGAAATTGCGTAATTCAAATCTGGTATTGGAATAAGAATCAAGAGATCTTCAATCCAAGCTTAATTTATTATATGCAAAATGTATGTATGATAAGTATGAAGGTTCGTATATACGGGTCCGCTGAGATACCACGCAGGGCACTCTGAGAACTGATCCATTGTTCTAAGTTCTTCTTCAAATACTCTGACAGAAAGCCTCCACTTCTTCTGTTGGCCAACCAGAGCAAAGGACTGAGTGTGGTTCAGCCAATCCGTTGGCGCAGGGGTTGGTCCCAACTCCTCGGCACTCCATTTGTTGCCAGGCATAGTTGCTATGATAATAACCTGCGGAGTCAGCACCCAAAAGACACCATTCCACTGTACTCCATGTTCAAGGACAGTTTCACAGACTACAAAGAGAGAGTGTTCGTATCTGTAAGAAATACAAGTCTTATCTGTCCTACCCCTAACGTTCCTTACATGAATAACAACAGCCTGTTATGTGAAACAATTTATATCAGTATAGTTCATTAATGCATTCCTTCCAAGCTATTCATCACATACAGATCCAATTATGAGAAAAATAGAACCCAACAATTCCCCCTTTTGACGCCCTCTAGGGTGTCACTCATTAAAATACAATACAAACAAAAATAAACACTTTTATTAATAGACAATTTGATAATAAAAGGCCTTCAGTCCTTCCATCTACACCCAACTTGCAAACGGTTGGCTACAAGTCACCCAGGCACTTCAAACCTTCACATAAGGAAAGACAAACATACCCAATGGTTAACTTGATTAATAAAGCATAAAACACAGGATTAATAGAACACAAAACATAAGATTATTAAAACATAAAACACCAACAGGGAAGTAAATTTTGGCCCCCTTTAGACACCCTCTAGAGTGTCACTCCACCAAGCCTGGTAGGTCATATCCTTCATTCCTTAGGTCGGAGTCCGGGATTGGGCCGTATCTCACCATCTGTTTGGAAACCACCTTCTCCATCTCCTTTTCTCACCAACCCTCAGACACAGGAAATAAGACAACATCCACAAAGAACAAGTATACCCATAGAAGCTATAACTTCACCCAGAATAGTTACAACAATAGTTTTCCATTTACCAAATATGTTATCAAACCAACCGTTTATGGAGCTATCAATACCAGAGTTCTCAGCCAGTTCGTTCGCCAGCGTGGTGATGGTCACTCAAGCGCTTTGGTCACGGGGCCCGTCCGGTGCTGTATTGTTGGGGATGAAAGTACAGCACATATATCCAAACAGAACACAAACCCCGTCCCGCTCAGCCAAAAGCATATCTAAAGCTATTCTATTCTGCCATGTCATTAAGCTAGTTGCCGCTGTCTGCTCAGCTAATCCCTTTACTGCATCACGAGTGTGGTTTATAAATCTTTTGCTGGTTATATTAAATATAATTTATCCAATCTACATTTTTATTAATTGTTGACCACCAGAAAATACTTGATTCAAACCCAGCTGCGATCTGATTCCTAGCTTTGAATTGTTCTGGAACCCCTCGGGGTACTCCTATCCCATCAATATATATATCCTTTCATCAAAGGATTCCTGGAGGAGGTCCTACTTTCTACGTGACAACTCACCAGTCTCTGACACGTTTGATTGTTTACATATGTAGGTGAGTTCACAATCAGTTATCACCACACATCCATCAGATGTCAGCACGGGTCTGGTTTTGGTTCCTAAAATCCTCAGGCTGCAACAAAGAGGAGAGATTAGTCATGGTCTCTTTTAGTTGTGATATTCTCTGTGTGGGAGCAGGAGCTAAGAGGCCCTACCCTGTATCCTGTCTTACTAGTCCTAGAAAAACAATTAGAATCCCCTGTGACTTCAAACTGAGGCAACCCAGGTTGGGATGACTTTGTTATCGGGGGAAACAGATAGTGCAAGTTACAATAAGACTCTTTCACCACATTCCCAGGTGGCTTGCATGGAGGATAAACCTGACAGAGAGTCAAAGCCTGTCAAGGGGAACGGAGTAGTTGTTAACCTTGGTTTGGCTGTCCTACAGGCATAACAGTCCTCTTTAGACCGTATACTGAATCCATTCCAACCACAGGTTAAAATCTATTTACTCCATCTCCATCTGTACTACTTCCTTCAGGTCTATAGTTTGCACTGTCTCACTACCTCCCTCAGAGAGGTTTACTCTATAGGGTGCCCCAGTTGAAGAGGATATCTCACCTGTCAGGTCTGTAATCTGTTTTAGCATAATTCAGACTTTCAGACAGTACCTACCCTTATATGGGTCGCACTGCCATTTCTGATAATTCCCTACTTTCACAACCCTAAACTGTGTATGGAGATTGGTGATGTCCTTCCCTAAAGTCCCTAGTACTTCCTCTTTCCCTACGTCTAGCTGTCTCCTATGCCTTTTCAACTTGTGTTAGGTTAACTACCACTTCTGGCTGAAACAGGAGGGTCCGTGTGTGTTAGGAATATGGCCCCCACAATCAGACAGCTACCTACCGTCGGGAGACCTGTGAATCCCCACCCTCGCCCTGAAAACATGTCAGACGCCAGAGGCCAACCCATTGCTTTACCTTCTATCGAACTCACACAGGGATGATCAGACAGGGTAAGGGAATCTTCGTTAAGGAGCCAACCCCCGAGCCCTAGTGGTGATCGGATCTTTCTCCTAACTCTGTGTTTGTTCGTCAGGTGTAGCTGGGTTTACCCTTTTTGCAGTGAGTGACATGCACCCAGATGGATCTCTCAGCTATTCTGCTGGCAAAGGCAGTACTTGGTAGGGCCCTTCCCGCCAGGCCTGCTTCAGTCTCCTGGTTAGATAGAGTGGGTCACCTTCTCCTTTAGTTCACCTGTGGGGCACAAAACCTCTGACATACAGGTGTGGTTAATAAACTATCATACGTGTTGTTGTTTTTTTAAAGTATTTTGTCCTCTCCTTCGTATATATTTAATATTTAATCCAACCATCCCCCCTTTTTGACATATGATTTGGCCATGTGTCAATATTACCACCTACCTAAACAATCACTTTAGTTAATATTGGTAATTCATTATCCAATTGCCATTCCTCCACTCTCTCTTCTGTTATTTTATGGTTCAAATCAAATATACTATTACCAAACTATAATCTTCTTCACAATTTGCACAGTATTACAAATTACCCTCAACTTAGTAAAATAAACTATCTTAAAGTCCTCCTCTCATGCCTTTAGAATTTACTGGTGTGGATGATTAATTAACACCAGAATGTTAAAACAGAGTTCAGAGGCAATTGAAATCATTTAACGAACTGTTTAATCCCATAGTATACTAAACATTACCATTATTCTAAATATTTCATAAATGTTAGTTATCCCAAGTGTTCATTAAGTCCTCATGACATTCATTCTCATAAGAAATCATATATACCCCAAACTCAGCCAAAAGCTAAAAAACTCCATAAAATTCACTGTGTGCTCCTCTAAGACCTATCACCCTTGACCTGCTGAAACCCCCCAAAATTGAAACAACAAGGCTTTATAAACATCATACTAGGTGTGTTGTTTTTTGTTTGAAAAAACCCAATTTGAAAAACAACCACAAATAGCCAGGCCTTAATTTGGTAGCTCACTTTTATGACCTAAATACTGCCTAACTTCACTACTGCTCCCCTAGCCCTAGGCAACATTCCAACGAGATGAGCTAATCTCTTTCTCCTGGTTATCCCCAGTCTTAACCCATCAATAATTGTTTGTATCAATCTAATTCCTCATTTCCCGCTAAACCATTTCAGTTCGCTATTCAATTTATTTAACTGTTCTCTCTGATTATGCCCTAATTAATATAACAACTACTTGCTATCGTTGATTAGCATACATTTAATGATGTTCCTACTATCTGAACTGTACTGTCTCTCACCCTCCCCTTGTTCCTTCGGGGAGAGCGCATGGTAACCTTATAACATATTTTCATAGACTTTTCTAGAATACTTCTATTTAAGCTATCTAATTCAACCTTTCACATTTCTCAATCCACATAGTAATCTAGGTATATAGCCCCACTGCGAAAGCTTTATCTACTGTCCCTACCTGTGTTCGAACCAGGGACATCGCCAGTCACTCCACACCATCTACGATTCTCTCAAAGTAAATACTTTCACGTCGCACATCCAGCCACGTCATCACCCCCGTCTAGCCAGCCCTTCCGTCTCAAACACCCTAGTAGCCAAAATAAAACACACTCTAACAGCGTTCTGCATTTTCCTCTATCATCGGGTTTAAGAACTAACGTAACAACATTAACTATTCTCTATTGCTGTAGTAACGTCTTGTTTGGTTCAGTTTATTTATTACGGAGTGTCCATAATACTATAATAATACATAATCGAATTCCCTTCATGCATACAGATTTCACCTTATGCCATTGAAATGCCAAATAAACCATAATAGTTCAATGGAGCCCCCTATTGGCTCTCCCCTACCTATACATTACTTCTATAACCACTTTAGTTATGGTCCGATTACAAATTAAACCTTATCACATGATCAAACAACGCCACAACCTTAAACTCATATGGGGCGGCAGGCAGCTTAGTGATCAGTAGCGCCGCGCCAACAACCGAGAGGTCGCGGTTCCAATCCCCGAGCCGACCAGGCGAAAAATCTGCCGATGTGCCCTCGAGCAAGGCACTCAACCCCAATCGCTCCTGCAAGTCGCTCTGGACAACAGCGTCTGCCAAATCACCAAAAATGCAAATGTAAATATTCTCTACTTTCTCACCCATCTCATCCCTCGTCAGAAACCCACAGGCACCTCTCAAATAATCACCCCGTGGTGTTCCCAGCCAACTCCAGTCTTTCCTCGCTCCAAAAGCCACACTTTCGCTCTCTCCAGCCCCTCCCCTCACAACTCTCTCTCCAGTGCTCGGTGGGAGCAGGCTCTTTTGAGGAGCTGTGTTAGTGTTTCCAATATTCTGTCGTTATTTAAAGTACTTTAATCTAATTATTTAAATCAAATTATTCCCACCTAATTAGTTAAAGTTGGTGCATGTTTATATTTAAATGATAAACCAAATTATTTCAGTCTAATTGTTTAACCAGTATTTTGCAGGGTCAAACATTACATCAAATAATCAACAAAAAGAAGCCTCAACCCAAGCACCTAAAACCAGTATTATGCTATGTCAAACATCAAACACTGAATCAAATAATAAACCAAATTGTTTCAACACAACTATTCAAAACCAGTTCAGTCACACAATTAATCACTTTAGCTTTATGTTCCCAATTGTTATTGATGGGTTATATGGTTTAAACAATCACGAACCCAACAGTTATCCCCAAATGTATACAGTTTGGACAGGCACAGACGTCTTTGATTCCCAATTAGTTTTCTATCAAGGTATACAGGTTTATCATTCACACTCTCATGCATACGTCACCCCTGTCTTAAAGAATTTTAAGTGTCTCCTTTGAACCTAGTCATATCTAGTCTGAACTGATATGTGCCATAGCGTCGCACTGCCTATTTATTTAAAGTACCTCCTATGGGTGTCTTTTTGTTAACGTTTGCACAATTCAAACTTTATTTCCTAATTGTAATTCTCATTATTTACTGTTTTAAAATATTGTTTGTATTCTCAGCCAAAATGGTACACAGTTATTACACAGTTAAACGTAGTATACAGTTATCACACTCACTCACAATACACAGTCATAATCCTATCACAGTCATAAATGACACACTTACACTCGACACACAATCGTAATTCTTTGTCACACAACTAAAGTTTCTTAGGACACACAGATAACAAAGGTATACAATGGGGCACACATCCACCTCTACTATGGGGCACACAGCCACCTCTACAATGGGGCACACAGCCACCTCTACTATGGGACACACAGCCACCTCTACTATGGGGCACACAGCCACCTCTACTATGGGGCACACAGCCACCTCTACTATGGGGCACACAGCCACCTCTACTATGGGGCACACAGCCACCTCTACTATGGGGGCACACAGCCACCTCTACTATGGGGCACACAGCCACCTCTACTATGGGGCACACAGCCACCTCTACTATTCCATGGGTTTAACCATCACAATTATCAAACATTTGCATAGTACATTATGAAATCGAAGTAGTATACTGTAATTGTTATTTATAGTAGAATACGGTTCACTAACATCAAACAGGTGTTTCACAAAATTAATTTGGATAAAGCCAATGTGCAAAACTTTAGTTATATTACAATAGGTGTTTTGCTTACCTTTTTAGAAGACCGGGCAATTTGTGAAACACAGTTCGATGACAGTGATGTCCAATAGGCTGGGTGAATTCCAGCGAAGTGAAGTTCCGCTACCAGATCACGTCGGGGTCACCAATTGTTAGAAATTGCGTAATTCAAATCTGGTATTGGAATAAGAATCAAGAGATCTTCAATCCAAGCTTAATTTATTATATGCAAAATGTATGTATGATAAGTATGAAGGTTCGTATATACGGGTCCGCTGAGATACCACGCAGGGGCACTCTGAGAACTGATCCATTGTTCTAAGTTCTTCTTCAAATACTCTGACAGAAAGCCTCCACTTTTTCTGTTGGCCAACCAGAGCAAAGGACTGAGAGTGGTTCAGCCAATCCGTTGGCGCAGGGGTTGGTCCCAACTCCTCGGCACTCCATTTGTTGCCAGGCATAGTTGCTATGATAATAACCTCTGGAGTCAGCACCCAAAAGACACCATTCCACTGTACTCCATGTTCAAGGACAGTTTCACAGACTACAAAGAGAGAGTGTTCGTATTTGTAAGAAATACAAGTCTTATCTGTCCTACCCCTAACGTTCCTTACATGAATAACAACAGCCTGTTATGTGAAACAATTTATATCAGTATAGTTCATTAATGCATTCCTTCCAAGCTATTCATCACATACAGATCCAATTATGAGAAAAATAGAACCCAACAATTCACCCTTTTGATGCCCTCTAGGGTGTCACTCATTAAAATACAATACAAACAAAAATAAACACTTTTATTCATAGACAATTTGATAATA
This sequence comes from Coregonus clupeaformis, assembly GCF_020615455.1. Lineage (NCBI taxonomy): Eukaryota > Metazoa > Chordata > Actinopteri > Salmoniformes > Salmonidae > Coregonus > Coregonus clupeaformis. The sequence continues at coordinate 127,405 of NW_025534643.1, forward strand.
AAAGGCCTTCAGTCCTTCCATCTACACCCAACTTGCAAACGGTTGGCTACAAGTCACCCAGGCACTTCAAACCTTCACATAAGGAAAGACAAACATACCCAATGGTTAACTTGATTAATAAAGCATAAAACACAGGATTAATAGAACACAAAACATAAGATTATTAAAACATAAAACACCAACAGGGAAGTAAATTTTGGCCCCCTTTAGACACCCTCTAGAGTGTCACTCCACCAAGTCTGGTAGGTCATATCCTTCATTCCTTAGGTCGGAGTCCGGGATTGGGCCGTATCTCACCATCTGTTTGGAAACCACCTTCTCCATCTCCTTTTCTCACCAACCCTCAGACACAGGAAATAAGACAACATCCACAAAGAACAAGTATACCCATAGAAGCTATAACTTCACCCAGAATAGTTACAACAATAGTTTTCCATTTACCAAATATGTTATCAAACCAACCGTTTATGGAGCTATCAATACCAGAGTTCTCAGCCAGTTCGTTCGCCAGCGTGGTGATGGTCACTCAAGCGCTTTGGTCACGGGCCCGTCCGGTGCTGTATTGTTGGGGATGAAAGTACAGCACATATATCCAAACAGAACACAAACCCCGTCCCGCTCAGCCAAAAGCATATCTAAAGCTATTCTATTCTGCCATGTCATTAAGCTAGTTGCCGCTGTCTGCTCAGCTAATCCCTTTACTGCATCATGAGTGTGGTTTATAAATCTTTTGCTGGTTATATTAAATATAATTTATCCAATCTACATTTTTATTAATTGTTGACCACCAGAAAATACTTGATTCAAACCCAGCTGCGATCTGATTCCTAGCTTTGAATTGTTCTGGAACCCCTCGGGGTACTCCTATCCCATCAATATATATATCCTTTCATCAAAGAATTCCTGGAGGAGGTCCTACTTTCTACGTGACAACTCACCAGTCTCTGACACGTTTGATTGTTTACATATGTAGGTGAGTTAACAATCAGTTATCACCACACATCCATCAGATGTCAGCACGGGTCTGGTTTTGGTTCCTAAAATCCTCAGGCTGCAACAAAGAGGAGAGATTAGTCATGGTCTCTTTTAGTTGTGATATTCTCTGTGTGGGAGCAGGAGCTAAGAGGCCCTACCCTGTATCCTGTCTTACTAGTCCTAGAAAAACAATTAGAATCCCCTGTGACTTCAAACTGAGGCAATCCAGGTTGGGATGACTTTGTTATCGGGGGAAACAGATAGTGCAAGTTACAATAAGACTCTTTCACCACATTCCCAGGTGGCTTGCATGGAGGATAAACCTGACAGAGAGTCAAAGCCTGTCAAGGGGAACGGAGTAGTTGTTAACCTTGGTTTGGCTGTCCTACAGGCATAACAGTCCTCTTTAGACCATATACTGAATCCATTCCAACCACAGGTTAAAATCTATTTACTCCATCTCCATCTGTACTACTTCCTTCAGGTCTATAGTTTGCACTGTCTCACTACCTCCCTCAGAGAGGTTTACTCTATAGGGTGCCCCAGTTGAAGAGGATATCTCACCTGTCAGGTCTGTAATCTGTTTTAGCATAATTCAGACTTTCAGACAGTACCTACCCTTATATGGGTCGCACTGCCATTTCTGATAATTCCCTACTTTCACAACCCTAAACTGTGTATGGAGATTGGTGATGTCCTTCCCTAAAGTCCCTAGTACTTCCCCTTTCCCTACGTCTAGCTGTCTCCTATGCCTTTTCAACTTGTGTTAGGTTAACTACCACTTCTGGCTGAAACAGGAGGGTCCGTGTGTGTTAGGAATATGGCCCCCACAATCAGACAGCTACCTACCGTCGGGAGACCTGTGAAATCCCCACCCTCGCCCTGAAAACATGTCAGACGCCAGAGGCCAACCCATTGCTTTACCTTCTATCGAACTCACACAGGGATGATCAGACAGGGTAAGGGAATCTTCGTTAAGGAGCCAACCCCCGAGCCCTAGTGGTGATCGGATCTTTCTCCTAACTCTGTGTTTGTTTGTCAGGTGTAGCTGGGTTTACCTTTTTGCAGTGAGTGACATGCACCCAGATGGATCTCTCAGCTATTCTGCTGGCAAAGGCAGTACTTGGTAGGGCCCTTCCCGCCAGGCCTGCTTCAGTCTCCTGGTTAGATAGAGTGGGTCACCTTCTCCTTTAGTTCACCTGTGGGGCACAAAACCTCTGACATACAGGTGTGGTTAATAAACTATCATACGTGTTGTTGTTTTTTTAAAGTATTTTGTCCTCTCCTTCGTATATATTTAATATTTAATCCAACCATCCCCCCTTTTTGACATATGATTTGGCCATGTGTCAATATTACCACCTACCTAAACAATCACTTTAGTTAATATTGGTAATTCATTATCCAATTGCCATTCCTCCACTCTCTCTTCTGTTATTTTATGGTTCAAATCAAATATACTATTACCAAACTATAATCTTCTTCACAATTTGCACAGTATTACAAATTACCCTCAACTTAGTAAAATAAACTATCTTAAAGTCCTCCTCTCATGCCTTTAGAATTTACTAGTGTGGATGATTAATTAACACCAGAATGTTAAAACAGAGTTCAGAGGCAATTGAAATCATTTAACGAACTGTTTAATCCCATAGTATACTAAACATTACCATTATTCTAAATATTTCATAAATGTTAGTTATCCCAAGTGTTCATTAAGTCCTCATGACATTCATTCTCATAAGAAATCATATATACCCCAAACTCAGCCAAAAGCTAAAAAACTCCATAAAATTCACTGTGTGCTCCTCTAAGACCTATCACCCTTGACCTGCTGAAACCCCCCCAAAATTGAAACAACAAGGCTTTATAAACATCATACTAGGTGTGTTGTTTTTTGTTTGAAAAACCCAATTTGAAAAACAACCACAAATAGCCAGGCCTTAATTTGGTAGCTCACTTTTATGACCTAAATACTGCCTAACTTCACTACTGCTCCCCTAGCCCTAGGCAACATTCCAACGAGATGAGCTAATCTCTTTCTCCTGGTTATCCCCAGTCTTAACCCATCAATAATTGTTTGTATCAATCTAATTCCTCATTTCCCGCTAAACCATTTCAGTTCGCTATTCAATTTATTTAACTGTTCTCTCTGATTATGCCCTAATTAATAAAACAACTACTTGCTATCGTTGATTAGCATACATTTAATGATGTTCCTACTATCTGAACTGTACTGTCTCTCACCCTCCCCTTGTTCCTTCGGGAGAGCGCATGGTAACCTTATAACATATTTTCATAGACTTTTCTAGAATACTTCTATTTAAGCTATCTAATTCAACCTTTCACATTTCTCAATCCACATAGTAATCTAGGTATATAGCCCCACTGCGAAAGCTTTATCTACTGTCCCTACCTGTGTTCGAACCAGGGACATCGCCAGTCACTCCACACCATCTACGATTCTCTCAAAGTAAATACTTTCACGTCGCACATCCAGCCACGTCATCACCCCCGTCTAGCCAGCCCTTCCGTCTCAAACACCCTAGTAGCCAAAATAAAACACACTCTAACAGCGTTCTGCATTTTCCTCTATCATCGGGTTTAAGAACTAACGTAACAACATTAACTATTCTCTATTGCTGTAGTAACGCCTTGTTTGGTTCAGTTTATTTATTACGGAGTGTCCATAATACTATAATAATACATAATCGAATTCCCTTCATGCATACAGATTTCACCTTATGCCATTGAAATGCCAAATAAACCATAATAGTTCAATGGAGCCCCCTATTGGCTCTCCCCTACCTATACATTACTTCTATAACCACTTTAGTTATGGTCCGATTACAAATTAAACCTTATCACATGATCAAACAATGCCACAACCTTAAACTCATATGGGGCGGCAGGCAGCTTAGTGATCAGTAGCGCCGCGCCAACAACCGAGAGGTCGCCGGTTCCAATCCCCGAGCCGACCAGGCGAAAAATCTGCCGATGTGCCCTCGAGCAAGGCACTCAACCCCAATCGCTCCTGCAAGTCGCTCTGGACAAGAGCGTCTGCCAAATCACCAAAAATGCAAATGTAAATATTCTCTACTTTCTCACCCATCTCATCCCTCGTCAGAAACCCACAGGCACCTCTCAAATAATCACCCCGTGGTGTTCCCAGCCAACTCCAGTCTTTCCTCGCTCCAAAAGCCACACTTTCGCTCTCTCCAGCCCCTCCCCTCACAACTCTCTCTCCAGTGCTCGGTGGGAGCAGGCTCTTTTGAGGAGCTGTGTTAGTGTTTCCAATATTCTGTCGTTATTTAAAGTACTTTAATCTAATTATTTAAATCAAATTATTCCCACCTAATTAGTTAAAGTTGGTGCATGTTTATATTTAAATGATAAACCAAATTATTTCAGTCTAATTGTTTAACCAGTATTTTGCAGGGTCAAACATTACATCAAATAATCAACAAAAAAGAAGCCTCAACCCAAGCACCTAAAACCAGTATTATGCTATGTCAAACATCAAACACTGAATCAAATAATAAACCAAATTGTTTCAACACAACTATTCAAAACCAGTTCAGTCACACAATTAATCACTTTAGCTTTATGTTCCCAATTGTTATTGATGGGTTATATGGTTTAAACTATCACGAACCCAACAGTTATCCCCAAATGTATACAGTTTGGACAGGCACAGACGTCTTTGATTCCCAATTAGTTTTCTATCAAGGTATACAGGTTTATCATTCACACTCTCATGCATACGTCACCCCTGTCTTAAAGAATTTTAAGTGTCTCCTTTGAACCTAGTCATATCTAGTCTGAACTGATATGTGCCATAGCGTCGCACTGCCTATTTATTTAAAGTACCTCCTATGGGTGTCTTTTGTTAACGTTTGCACAATTTAAACTTTATTTCCTAATTGTAATTCTCATTATTTACTGTTTTAAAATATTGTTTGTATTCTCAGCCAAAATGGTACACAGTTATTACACAGTTAAACGTAGTATACAGTTATCACACTCACTCACAATACACAGTCATAATCCTATCACAGTCATAAATGACACACTTACACTCGACACACAATCGTAATTCTTTGTCACACAACTAAAGTTTCTTAGGACACACAGATAACAAAGGTATACAATGGGGCACACAGCCACCTCTACTATGGGGCACACAGCCACCTCTACAATGGGGCACACAGCCACCTCTACTATGGGGCACACAGCCACCTCTACTATGGGGCACACAGCCACCTCTACTATGGGGCACACAGCCACCTCTACTATGGGGGCACACAGCCACCTCTACTATGGGGCACACAGCCACCTCTACTATGGGGCACACAGCCACCTCTACTATGGGGCACACAGCCACCTCTACTATGGGGCACACAGCCACCTCTACTATTCCATGGGTTTAACCATCACAATTATCAAACATTTGCATAGTACATTATGAAATCGAAGTAGTATACTGTAATTGTTATTTATAGTAGAATACGGTTCACTAACATCAAACAGGTGTTTCACAAAATTAATTTGGATAAAGCCAATGTGCAAAACTTTAGTTATATTACAATAGGTGTTTTGCTTACCTTTTTAGAAGCCCGGGCAATTTGTGAAACACAGTTCGATGACAGTGATGTCCAATAGGCTGGGTGAATTCCAGCGAAGTGAAGTTCCGCTACCAGATCACGTCGGGGTCACCAATTGTTAGAAATTGCGTAATTCAAATCTGGTATTGGAATAAGAATCAAGAGATCTTCAATCCAAGCTTAATTTATTATATGCAAAATGTATGTATGATAAGTATGAAGGTTCGTATATACGGGTCCGCTGAGATACCACGCAGGGCACTCTGAGAACTGATCCATTGTTCTAAGTTCTTCTTCAAATACTCTGACAGAAAGCCTCCACTTTTTCTGTTGGCCAACCAGAGCAAAGGACTGAGAGTGGTTCAGCCAATCCGTTGGCGCAGGGGTTGGTCCCAACTCCTCGGCACTCCATTTGTTGCCAGGCATAGTTGCTATGATAATAACCTGCGGAGTCAGCACCCAAAAGACACCATTCCACTGTACTCCATGTTCAAGGACAGTTTCACAGACTACAAAGAGAGAGTGTTCGTATTTGTAAGAAATACAAGTCTTATCTGTCCTACCCCTAACGTTCCTTACATGAATAACAACAGCCTGTTATGTGAAACAATTTATATCAGTATAGTTCATTAATGCATTCCTTCCAAGCTATTCATCACATACAGATCCAATTATGAGAAAAATAGAACCCAACAATTCACCCTTTTGATGCCCTCTAGGGTGTCACTCATTAAAATACAATACAAACAAAAATAAACACTTTTATTCATAGACAATTTGATAATAAAAGGCCTTCAGTCCTTCCATCTACACCCAACTTGCAAACGGTTGGCTACAAGTCACCCAGGCACTTCAAACCTTCACATAAGGAAAGACAAACATACCCAATGGTTAACTTGATTAATAAAGCATAAAACACAGGATTAATAGAACACAAAACATAAGATTATTAAAACATAAAACACCAACAGGGAAGTAAATTTTGGCCCCCTTTAGACACCCTCTAGAGTGTCACTCCACCAAGTCTGGTAGGTCATATCCTTCATTCCTTAGGTCGGAGTCCGGGATTGGGCCGTATCTCACCATCTGTTTGGAAACCACCTTCTCCATCTCCTTTTCTCACCAACCCTCAGACACAGGAAATAAGACAACATCCACAAAGAACAAGTATACCCATAGAAGCTATAACTTCACCCAGAATAGTTACAACAATAGTTTTCCATTTACCAAATATGTTATCAAACCAACCGTTTATGGAGCTATCAATACCAGAGTTCTCAGCCAGTTCGTTCGCCAGCGTGGTGATGGTCACTCAAGCGCTTTGGTCACGGGCCCGTCCGGTGCTGTATTGTTGGGGATGAAAGTACAGCACATATATCCAAACAGAACACAAACCCCGTCCCGCTCAGCCAAAAGCATATCTAAAGCTATTCTATTCTGCCATGTCATTAAGCTAGTTGCCGCTGTCTGCTCAGCTAATCCCTTTACTGCATCATGAGTGTGGTTTATAAATCTTTTGCTGGTTATATTAAATATAATTTATCCAATCTACATTTTTATTAATTGTTGACCACCAGAAAATACTTGATTCAAACCCAGCTGCGATCTGATTCCTAGCTTTGAATTGTTCTGGAACCCCTCGGGGTACTCCTATCCCATCAATATATATATCCTTTCATCAAAGAATTCCTGGAGGAGGTCCTACTTTCTACGTGACAACTCACCAGTCTCTGACACGTTTGATTGTTTACATATGTAGGTGAGTTAACAATCAGTTATCACCACACATCCATCAGATGTCAGCACGGGTCTGGTTTTGGTTCCTAAAATCCTCAGGCTGCAACAAAGAGGAGAGATTAGTCATGGTCTCTTTTAGTTGTGATATTCTCTGTGTGGGAGCAGGAGCTAAGAGGCCCTACCCTGTATCCTGTCTTACTAGTCCTAGAAAAACAATTAGAATCCCCTGTGACTTCAAACTGAGGCAATCCAGGTTGGGATGACTTTGTTATCGGGGGAAACAGATAGTGCAAGTTACAATAAGACTCTTTCACCACATTCCCAGGTGGCTTGCATGGAGGATAAACCTGACAGAGAGTCAAAGCCTGTCAAGGGGAACGGAGTAGTTGTTAACCTTGGTTTGGCTGTCCTACAGGCATAACAGTCCTCTTTAGACCATATACTGAATCCATTCCAACCACAGGTTAAAATCTATTTACTCCATCTCCATCTGTACTACTTCCTTCAGGTCTATAGTTTGCACTGTCTCACTACCTCCCTCAGAGAGGTTTACTCTATAGGGTGCCCCAGTTGAAGAGGATATCTCACCTGTCAGGTCTGTAATCTGTTTTAGCATAATTCAGACTTTCAGACAGTACCTACCCTTATATGGGTCGCACTGCCATTTCTGATAATTCCCTACTTTCACAACCCTAAACTGTGTATGGAGATTGGTGATGTCCTTCCCTAAAGTCCCTAGTACTTCCCCTTTCCCTACGTCTAGCTGTCTCCTATGCCTTTTCAACTTGTGTTAGGTTAACTACCACTTCTGGCTGAAACAGGAGGGTCCGTGTGTGTTAGGAATATGGCCCCCACAATCAGACAGCTACCTACCGTCAGGAGACCTGTGAAATCCCCACCCTCGCCCTGAAAACATGTCAGACGCCAGAGGCCAACCCATTGCTTTACCTTCTATCGAACTCACACAGGGATGATCAGACAGGGTAAGGGAATCTTCGTTAAGGAGCCAACCCCCGAGCCCTAGTGGTGATCGGATCTTTCTCCTAACTCTGTGTTTGTTCGTCAGGTGTAGCTGGGTTTACCTTTTTGCAGTGAGTGACATGCACCCAGATGGATCTCTCAGCTATTCTGCTGGCAAAGGCAGTACTTGGTAGGGCCCTTCCCGCCAGGCCTGCTTCAGTCTCCTGGTTAGATAGAGTGGGTCACCTTCTCCTTTAGTTCACCTGTGGGGCACAAAACCTCTGACATACAGGTGTGGTTAATAAACTATCATACGTGTTGTTGTTTTTTTAAAGTATTTTGTCCTCTCCTTCGTATATATTTAATATTTAATCCAACCATCCCCCTTTTTGACATATGATTTGGCCATGTGTCAATATTACCACCTACCTAAACAATCACTTTAGTTAATATTGGTAATTCATTATCAAATTGCCATTCCTCCACTCTCTCTTCTGTTATTTTATGGTTCAAATCAAATATACTATTACCAAACTATAATCTTCTTCACAATTTGCACAGTATTACAAATTACCCTCAACTTAGTAAAATAAACTATCTTAAAGTCCTCCTCTCATGCCTTTAGAATTTACTAGTGTGGATGATTAATTAACACCAGAATGTTAAAACAGAGTTCAGAGGCAATTGAAATCATTTAACGAACTGTTTAATCCCATAGTATACTAAACATTACCATTATTCTAAATATTTCATAAATGTTAGTTATCCCAAGTGTTCATTAAGTCCTCATGACATTCATTCTCATAAGAAATCATATATACCCCAAACTCAGCCAAAAGCTAAAAAAACTCCATAAAATTCACTGTGTGCTCCTCTAAGACCTATCACCCTTGACCTGCTGAAACCCCCCAAAATTGAAACAACAAGGCTTTATAAACATCATACTAGGTGTGTTGTTTTTTGTTTGAAAAAACCCAATTTGAAAAACAACCACAAATAGCCAGGCCTTAATTTGGTAGCTCACTTTTATGACCTAAATACTGCCTAACTTCACTACTGCTCCCCTAGCCCTAGGCAACATTCCAACGAGATGAGCTAATCTCTTTCTCCTGGTTATCCCCAGTCTTAACCCATCAATAATTGTTTGTATCAATCTAATTCCTCATTTCCCGCTAAACCATTTCAGTTTGCTATTCAATTTATTTAACTGTTCTCTCTGATTATGCCCTAATTAATAAAACAACTACTTGCTATCGTTGATTAGCATACATTTAATGATGTTCCTACTATCTGAACTGTACTGTCTCTCACCCTCCCCTTGTTCCTTCGGGGAGAGCGCATGGTAACCTTATAACATATTTTCATAGACTTTTCTAGAATACTTCTATTTAAGCTATCTAATTCAACCTTTCACATTTCTCAATCCACATAGTAATCTAGGTATATAGCCCCACTGCGAAAGCTTTATCTACTGTCCCTACCTGTGTTCGAACCAGGGACATCGCCAGTCACTCCACACCATCTACGATTCTCTCAAAGTAAATACTTTCACGTCGCACATCCAGCCACGTCATCACCCCCGTCTAGCCAGCCCTTCCGTCTCAAACACCCTAGTAGCCAAAATAAAACACACTCTAACAGCGTTCTGCATTTTCCTCTATCATCGGGTTTAAGAACTAACGTAACAACATTAACTATTCTCTATTGCTGTAGTAACGTCTTGTTTGGTTCAGTTTATTTATTACGGAGTGTCCATAATACTATAATAATACATAATCGAATTCCCTTCATGCATACAGATTTCACCTTATGCCATTGAAATGCCAAATAAACCATAATAGTTCAATGGAGCCCCCTATTGGCTCTCCCCTACCTATACATTACTTCTATAACCACTTTAGTTATGGTCCGATTACAAATTAAACCTTATCACATGATCAAACAACGCCACAACCTTAAACTCATATGGGGCGGCAGGCAGCTTAGTGATCAGTAGCGCCGCGCCAACAACCGAGAGGTCGCCGGTTCCAATCCCCGAGCCGACCAGGCGAAAAATCTGCCGATGTGCCCTCGAGCAAGGCACTCAACCCCAATCGCTCCTGCAAGTCGCTCTGGACAAGAGCGTCTGCCAAATCACCAAAAATGTAACGATCCCGGCAGTCTGAGTCGGGTCCTGTCTGGTGACTAGTTTTTCTGTTCGTGATCTCCAGTTTCCCGAGGGTTCGGGAACGCTCCGGGGAGCTCTCTTGATTTCCGCACCTGCATCCCATCAGCAATCTGCACACCTGGTCCTGATCATCACCCTTCTTAGGCTCTGGCCTAACATCCAGTCCCTGCCGGATCGTTAGCCATGAACAGTAGGTTTACCAGAGTATCAGTCTTAGAGCCTAGCGTTAGTTTTGTTGTTTTTGCACCGTGTTGGTTTGTTGCTTACTTACCCCCGTTTTGTTCCATCTGCAGTCACCCGTCCCGGAACCTTCATCCAACCTCTGCCTGGTGGTCGGCGGCTGCCGACCCAGGATGGGATCAACCACTGCACCCCCAACAACTAATCAACGCCGCCCGCTCTGTTCCCTGGATTATTCAGCATCACTCTTGAATTTGTAATAAACACTCACCTTCGTTTCAACTTACCTTGTCCTGGTCTGCTTCTGGGTTCTGGCTTAGCAACTCGTGACAGAACGATCCGGCCAGTAATGAACCCAGCGGACCTGGACTCTGTTCGCCATGCCATTACCCATCAGGAGAAGATGTTGGGCCATCATAGCACGGTACTACAGGAGATCGCGTTGTCAGTTCGGAACCTTTCTACCGGTCTGACGGAGGTCCAGAACCAACGCAAGTTTCCGGTGGAGGATCCACTACCGGTCTCACCCATCTCGCCTGCCGCTTCTGGAGCTGTGTCCTTCCGTGAGCCCAAGGTTCCGACGCCGGATAGATATGAGGGGGAGCTGGGAAGATGCCGTTCCTTCCTTATGCAGTGTGGATTAGTGTTCGATCTACAGCCCTACTCTTATGCCACAGACAAGGCTAGGATAGCCTTTGTGATTGCGTTGCTGCGTGGTCGAGCGCTGGAGTGGGCTTCAGCCGTTTGGGAACGACAAGACCCCTGCATGGCTTCATACCAGGGGTTCACGGCCGAGATGAGGAAGCTCTTCGACCATTCCGTCCGAGGGAGGGACGCAGCTAGGCGCCTGTTTTCGCTTCACCAAGGAACTCGCAGCGTGGGCCGACTTCGTGATCGAGTTCAAGACGTTGGCTGTGGAGAGTGGGTGGAACGAGGAGTCTCTGCAAGCGGCCTTTTACCAGGGTCTGTCGGAGCAGCTCAAGGATGAGTTGATCGCCTATCCGGAGCCTAGTGACCTGGACAGCTTGGTAGCCTTGTCTATTCGGGTGGATAATCGAGTCCGAGAGCGAAGGAGGGAGAAGCAATGGGGTCCGTCCAATCGATCAGCTTCTCAGTTCCCAGTCGGGTCGGGTGGTGGACCAGAACACGTCGATCATTCTCCACCACAAAGGATTAGTGGAGAGGTCCTCTCTCCCGATTCTGAACCCATGCAAGTGGGGCGGCACGGGTTAACCAAGGAGGAGCGTCAACATAGACGTAAGACCAACTGCTGCCTCTACTGTGGTAGCTCGGGACATTACATCTCCACTTGTTCCCGGCGGTCGTCAAACTGCCCGGCTCGCTAAAGTTGGGAGGACTTTTAGCGAGCCAGTTTCAACCTCTCAGTACCTCTGTCAGACCCCGTTTCCGGCTACCCTTGTGAACAGGAATCAGAGCTTAGCGATTAACGCTTTTATCGATTCAGGTGCCGATGGAAGCTTTCTTGATGCCGAGTTGGTGGAACAGCTGGGGCTTTCCAAGGAGCAATTGCCGGAAGCCATTGAAGCGACCACTCTGAACGGCAGTAGTCTGGCACGTATCACGATGAGGACTGAACCGGTTAAGATGCGGTTGTCGGGGAATCATTCTGAGATGATTTCATTCTTCATTCTGCCGTCTTCCCATGTTCCTCTGGTCCTTGGATACCCCTGGCTGAAGGAACACAATCCCACGTTCGATTGGGTGACGGGCAAGGTAACGAAGTTGGAGCCTTGATTGTCATGCTAACTGTCTCAAGACTGCCTGCCCCCATTCGGTTCCCAGTCAGGTGATTGAGGCTAAACCCCCAGATTTGTCCCTGGTTCCCGAGACATATCACGATTTGGGGGAAGTTTTCAGTAAGCAGAAGGCTCTGTCACTCCCTCCCCCACCGACCATATGATTGTGCCATCAACCTGTTCCCTGGAGCTGTCTACCCCAAGGGAAGGTTATACAGTATCTCCCGACCTGAACGTGAGGCTTTGGAGACCTACATCAAGGAGTCCCTAGCTGCTGGTCTCGTTCGTCCCTCGTCATCACCCCTGGGGGGCAGGATTCTTCTTTGTGGGTAAGAAGGATGGCTCTCTTCGACCGTGTATTGATTATCGGGGGTTGAATGACATCACGGTCAAGAACAAGTATCCCCTGCCCTTGATGAGTTCTGCCTTCGACTCCTTACAGGGTGCTACGGTGTTCACCAAGCTAGACCTACGCAATGCGTATCACATGGTCCGGATCAGAGAGGGGGACGAGTGGTTGACGGGTTTCAATACACCGATGGGTCACTTCGAGTATCAGGTGATGCCGTTTGGACTGACCAATGCTCCAGCGGTATTCCAGAGTATGGTGAACGACGTCCTGAGAGATATGATCGGTCTCTTTGTGTTTGTTTACCTGGATGACATTCTGATCTTCTCGAAGGAACCTTCCGACCACGTCCAGCATGTCCGGCAGGTTCTGCAGCGATTGTTGGAGAATCGCCTGTTCGTGAAGGCCGAGAAGTGCGAGTTTCACGCCCACACGACATCCTTTCTCGGGTACATCATCTCCAGGGGAGAGATTAGGATGGACCAGGAGAAGGTTAGAGCGGTTCTGGAATGGGCCCAGCCCGGTACGAGATTGCAGCTCCAGAGATTTTTGGGGTTTGCGAATTTCTACCGCAGATTCATCCGGGATTACAGCCGTGTGGCCGCTCCGTTAACTGCCTTGACTTCCAGTATCAGGACCTTCAAGTGGAATCCGGAGGCGGATCGAGCGTTTCTGGATTTGAAGAGGCGATTCACCAACGCACCGATTCTCTCTCAACCGGACACGGCCCGTCAGTTCGTCGTTGAAGTGGACGCGTCTGATGTGGGAGTTGGCACCATCCTGTCGCAGCGATGCTCCACGGACAGTAAACTCCATCCCTGCGCCTACTACTCTCGTCGCCTTTCGCCTGCGGAGAGGAATTACGATGTGGGTAACCGGGAGCTTCTCGCGGTGAAACTTGCCTTGGAGGAGTGGCGTCACTGGTTGGAGGGGGCGGAGCAACCGTTTATTGTCTGGACTGACCACAAGAATCTTGCTTACGTGCAATCGGCTAAACGTCTCAACTCCCGTCAGGCCAGGTGGGCGTTGTTTTTCGGACGATTCAAGTTTTCCCTGACGTTCCGACCTGGATCTAAGAACGGCAAGGCGGACGCCTTGTCCCGGATGTTCTCCAAGACGGAGGAGAGTGGGTCCAAGACCGAGACAATTCTCCCCGGAACTGCGTCGTGGGAGCAGTTATGTGGAAGATTGAGGAGGAGGTGCTGGCGGCCCTTCGGACTCAGCCCGGTCCCGGTAACGGTCCACCCGGTCGGTTGTTTGTGCCTGAGTCGGTTCGTCCTGCTGTCCTCAAATGGTCCCACGCCAGCAAGATGGCTTGTCACCCTGGCGTGGCTCGGACAATGGCGTTTCTTCGCAGACGTTTTTGGTGGCCTGCCATGGCCGAGGATACTCGGGGTTTTGTTGCTGCCTGTCCAGTGTGTGCGCAGAATAAGAGTACCAATCGGCCCAGCTCTGGACTACTTCACCCCCCTTCCTATTCCCCGGCGACCATGGTCGCATCTGGCCCTGGACTTCGTCACTGGGTTGCCCGCTTCTGAGGGGAACACGGTCGTTCTGACTATCGTGGACAGATTCAGCAAGTTCGCCCACTTTGTGCCAATTGCCAAGCTTCCCTCTGCCTCGGAGACGTCCGAGATCCTGGTTAGGGAGGTTTTCAGGGTCCACGGTTTGCCCAGTGATATCGTTTCCGACCGTGGCCCTCAGTTTACCTCTGCTGTCTGGAAGTCCTTCTGTTTGGCCATTGGAGCTACAGTCAGTCTCACATCTGGTTTTCACCCCCAATCCAATGGTCAGGCGGAGAGAGCCAACCAGAAGATGGAATCCACGCTACGCTGTCTGGTCTCTTCCAACCCCACCTCCTGGGTCTCTCAGTTGCCTTGGGTTGAGTATGCCCACAATACTCTCCCCTACATCTGCCACTGGGATGTCTCCCTTCCAGTGCCTGTATGGCTACCAACCTCCCCTGTTCCCTTCTCAGGAGAAGGAGCTCTCAGTGCCTTCTGTTCAGGCCCATATTCGTCGTTGCCACCGGACCTGGCATCGGGCCAGAAAGGCACTCCTTAGAGTTTCGGACCGGTATCAGCTCCAGGCGAATCGTCGCCGGATCCCCGCTCCCACCTATACCATCGGAGATAGGGTTTGGTTGGCCACACGGGATCTTCCGTTACGGACTGAGTCTAGGAAGTTGTTACCGAAGTTCATTGGTCCGTTTGTGGTGGAGAAGGTGATCAATCCAGTGGCAGTTCGACTCAAACTACCGAGGACGCTCAGAGTCCATCCCACCTTTCATGTCTCCTGCCTCAAGCCTGTCTTCCTCAGTCCTCTGTTGCCTCCTCCGCCTCCTCCTCCTCCTCCTCGGATGATCGGAGGTGGTCCTGCCTACACGGTGCGTCGCATCATGGATTCCAGACCGGCGGGGCCGGGGTTTCCAGTATCTCGTGGACTGGGAGGGGTATGGTCCTGAAGAGAGGAGTTGGATTCCGCGGCGACAGGTCCTAGATGCTGACCTCATCAGTGACTTCTACCGCCTCCATCCTGGCGCTCCGGGGAGTCCGCCCGGTGGCGTTCGGTCGGAGGGGGGTACTGTAACGATCCCGGCAGTCTGAGTCGGGTCCTGTCTGGTGACTAGTTTTTCTGTTCGTGATCTCCAGTTTCCCGAGGGTTCGGGAACGCTCCGGGGGAGCTCTCTTGATTTCCGCACCTGCATCCCATCAGCAATCTGCACACCTGGTCCTGATCATCACCCTTCTTAGGCTCTGGCCTAACATCCAGTCCCTGCCGGATCGTTAGCCATGAACAGTAGGTTTACCAGAGTATCAGTCTTAGAGCCTAGCGTTAGTTTTGTTGTTTTTGCACCGTGTTGGTTTGTTGCTTACTTACCCCCGTTTTGTTCCATCTGCAGTCACCCGTCCGGAACCTTCATCCAACCTCTGCCTGGTGGTCGGCGGCTGCCGACCCAGGATGGGATCAACCACTGCACCCCCAACAACTAATCAACGCCGCCCGCTCTGTTCCCTGGATTATTCAGCATCACTCTTGAATTTGTAATAAACACTCACCTTCGTTTCAACTTACCTTGTCCTGGTCTGCTTCTGGGTTCTGGCTTAGCAACTCGTGACAAAAAATGCAAATGTAAATATTCTCTACTTTCTCACCCATCTCATCCCTCGTCAGAAACCCACAGGCACCTCTCAAATAATCACCCCGTGGTGTTCCCAGCCAACTCCAGTCTTTCCTCGCTCCAAAAGCCACATTTTCGCTCTCTCCAGCCCCTCCCCTCACAACTCTCTCTCCAGTGCTCGGTGGGAGCAGGCTCTTTTGAGGAGCTGTGTTAGTGTTTCCAATATTCTGTCGTTATTTAAAGTACTTTAATCTAATTATTTAAATCAAATTATTCCCACCTAATTAGTTAAAGTTGGTGCATGTTTATATTTAAATGATAAACCAAATTATTTCAGTCTAATTGTTTAACCAGTATTTTGCAGGGTCAAACATTACATCAAATAATCAACAAAAAAGAAGCCTCAACCCAAGCACCTAAAACCAGTATTATGCTATGTCAAACATCAAACACTGAATCAAATAATAAACCAAATTGTTTCAACACAACTATTCAAAACCAGTTCAGTCACACAATTAATCACTTTAGCTTTATGTTCCCAATTGTTATTGATGGGTTATATGGTTTAAACAATCACGAACCCAACAGTTATCCCCAAATGTATACAGTTTGGACAGGCACAGACGTCTTTGATTCCCAATTAGTTTTCTATCAAGGTATACAGGTTTATCATTCACACTCTCATGCATACGTCACCCCTGTCTTAAAGAATTTTAAGTGTCTCCTTTGAACCTAGTCATATCTAGTCTGAACTGATATGTGCCATAGCGTCGCACTGCCTATTTATTTAAAGTACCTCCTATGGGTGTCTTTTGTTAACGTTTGCACAATTTAAACTTTATTTCCTAATTGTAATTCTCATTATTTACTGTTTTAAAATATTGTTTGTATTCTCAGCCAAAATGGTACACAGTTATTACACAGTTAAACGTAGTATACAGTTATCACACTCACTCACAATACACAGTCATAATCCTATCACAGTCATAAATGACACACTTACACTCGACACACAATCGTAATTCTTTGTCACACAACTAAAGTTTCTTAGGACACACAGATAACAAAGGTATACAATGGGGCACACAGCCACCTCTACTATGGGGCACACAGCCACCTCTACAATGGGGCACACAGCCACCTCTACTATGGGGCACACAGCCACCTCTACTATGGGGCACACAGCCACCTCTACTATGGGGCACACAGCCACCTCTACTATGGGGCACACAGCCACCTCTACTATGGGGCACACAGCCACCTCTACTATGGGGCACACAGCCACCTCTACTATTCCATGGGTTTAACCATCACAATTATCAAACATTTGCATAGTACATTATGAAATCGAAGTAGTATACTGTAATTGTTATTTATAGTAGAATAGGGTTCACTTACATCAAACAGGTGTTTCACAAAATTAATTTGGATAAAGCCAATGTGCAAAACTTTAGTTATATTACAATAGGTGTTTTGCTTACCTTTTTAGAAGCCCGGGCAATTTGTGAAACACAGTTCGATGACAGTGATGTCCAATAGGCTGGGTGAATTCCAGCGAAGTGAAGTTCCGCTACCAGATCACGTCGGGGTCACCAATTGTTAGAAATTGCGTAATTCAAATCTGGTATTGGAATAAGAATCAAGAGATCTTCAATCCAAGCTTAATTTATTATATGCAAAATGTATGTATGATAAGTATGAAGGTTCGTATATACGGGTCCGCTGAGATACCACGCAGGGCACTCTGAGAACTGATCCATTGTTCTAAGTTCTTCTTCAAATACTCTGACAGAAAGCCTCCACTTTTTCTGTTGGCCAACCAGAGCAAAGGACTGAGTGTGGTTCAGCCAATCCGTTGGCGCAGGGGTTGGTCCCAACTCCTCGGCACTCCATTTGTTGCCAGGCATAGTTGCTATGATAATAACCTGCGGAGTCAGCACCCAAAAGACACCATTCCACTGTACTCCATGTTCAAGGACAGTTTCACAGACTACAAAGAGAGAGTGTTCGTATCTGTAAGAAATACAAGTCTTATCTGTCCTACCCCTAACGTTCCTTACATGAATAACAACAGCCTGTTATGTGAAACAATTTATATCAGTATAGTTCATTAATGCATTCCTTCCAAGCTATTCATCACATACAGATCCAATTATGAGAAAAATAGAACCCAACAAAAGATAAAAATGGATTATTAATATCATGAATTTAGCATCATATTTATAGCGCTAATGGTAACTACTTCTAAACTTCCAAAGATCCAGTCACCCATGGATGAATGATAGTATACCTAGCTACAAGTTTAAATGATGGTGTCCTTTGTTGGGTAAATCAGATGTCAATATAGCCTTCATCAACCCAACCTCACTCCGAATTTACATTCACATACAGCTTGTGTAAGAAAATGTAGAGGAGTTACTTTCAACTATTCAACGTTATTTAGGTAGTCTACGCAAATGAGTATGGAAGCTGATCAATGTCTAAATGTGTTGTCATGATAGCTCAGCTGAAAAGAACACATCTTCTTTCCTAAAGCGTAGCAGGGTATGCAAAGGTAGACATTTGGATGGTGGACTTGTTCTAACTGAAGTGCATTACCCCTCGTAGACGTCACTGTTCAGGCAGAACGCATTGACTGTAGCTAAACGTTTTATTTCAATATACCTCTTTATTTAGGTTGATAGCATGATGTTCAAACAATGGCGTTGAGTCAAACACACCATTTTACTATCAACATTGAAAGGTCAAATAAAATATGTTTAAACAAATCTAAAATTCAACATAATTTCAACCACCCAATTCAATACAGGATGAAAAATATTTTTTACGTTTCTATGTGGGATTGTCTACGCAATTTCAACGTATACATCCTGTAGTTCTGATGATTATGTTGAAATTAGATTGATGTAACAATGTATTTAAATTGAAGTTTTACCCTAATTTCAATGTTTACAAAGCTGGTTAAAATTAGATGAAAAAGGTACTGGTTGATTACTTTTTTCAAATCCAATGTATTTTCCACGTTGATATCACGTCACAATACGTTGACAAACTAGTTGAAACAACATTGATTCAGCCAGTGCGTGCCCAGTGGGTTGAGACATTATAATGAGACATATTGAGATACTGTATGATGCTGGCGATGTGCGTCACTGTTGTCCTGGGTCTTCTCTCAGTGGGCGGCTCCCAGATGGCCCCTTTAACCTGTGAGGGACTCCTGAGACCACTGGAGCAGCGCTGCCTTAATCAAATGCTGTGGAAGTGTCTATGGTTGTGGTATGTGGTTGTCTATTGTGGGCCATCTTTGTGGGTGTCTATTGCTGAGTTCAGACCATCTTTTCTGGCAGTTATTACACAGGTCCTGGATAGAGGTCTCTGTCCTTACCTGAACAACACTGTTGACGTCACCCAGTTCCATGACTTAGGAGGAAAATACTTCAGAATCATCTCTAACTTGACTAAGCATGACAATAACACATGGACCTCAGTGATCCCTGCCCCTGTTACTTACTGTTGAAGTCAGATGTTTACATACACTTAGGTTGGAGCCATTTTAACTCGTTTTTCAAACACTCCACAAATTTCTTGTTAACAAACTATAGTTTTGGCAAGTCGGTTAGGACATCTACTTTGTGCATGACACAAGTAATTTTTCCAACAATTGTTTACAGACAGATTATTTCACTTATAATTCACTGTATCACAATTCCAGTGGGTCAGAAGTTTACATACACTAAGTTGACTGTGCCTTTAAACAGCTTGGAAAATTCCAGAAAATGATCTCATGGCTTTAGAAACTTCTGATAGGCTAATTGACATAATTTGAGTCAATTGGAGGTGTACCTGGGAGCAATTTCCAAATGCCTGAAGTTACCACGTTCATCAGCACAAACAATAGTACGCAAGTATAAACACCATGGGACCACGCAGCCGTCATACCGCTCAGGAAGGAGACGTGTTCTGTCTCCTAGAGATGAACGTACTTTGATGCAAGTGCAAATCAATCCCAGAATAACAGCAAAGGACCTTGTGAAGATGCTGGAGGAAACAGGTACAAAAGTATCTATATCCACAGTAAAAGCGAGTCCTATATCGACATAACCTGAAAGGCCGCTCAGCAAGGAAGAAGCCACTGCTCCAAAACCGCCATCAAAAAAGCCAGACTACGGTTTGCAACTGCACATGGGGACAAAGAGTTACTTTTTGGAGAAATGTCCTCTGGTCTGATGAAACAAAAATAGAACTGTTTGGCCATAATGACCATCGCTATGTTTGGAGGAAAAAGGGGATTGCTTGCAAGCTGAAGAATACCATCCCAACCGTGAAGCACAGGGGTGGCAGCATCATGCTGTGGGGTGCTTTGCTGCAGGAGGGACTGGTGCACTTCACAAAATAGATGGCATCATGAGGAAGGAAAATTATGTGGATATATTGAAGCAACATCTCAAGACATCAGTCAGGAAGTTAAAGCTTGGTCGCAAATGGGTCTTCCAAATGGACAATGACCCCAAGCATACTTCCAAAGTTGTGGCAAAATGGCTTAAGGACAACAAAGTCAAGGTATTGGAGTGGCCATCACAAAGCCCTGACCTCAATCCAATAGAACATTTGTGGGCAGAACTGAAAAAGCGTGTGCGAGCAAGGATGCCTACAAACCTGACTCAGTTACACCAGCTCTGTCAGGAGGAATGGGCCAAAATTCACCCAACTTATTGTGGGAAGCTTGTGGATGGCTACCCGAATCGTTTGACCCAAGTTAAACAATTTAAAGGCAATACTACCAAATACTAATTGAGTGTATGTAAACTTCTGACCCAACTTGCTGAGGAATTGGAGACCCAGATGGTAATGTCCAGTGATAGGCCTACCAGATTATCACACAGTGTTGTGTTACACTCATTCTGTTTACAACATTGAAATGTATTGTTCATCTACATCTCAGGGAGGAAAGAAAAAAGGAACCATCAAGGAGCTAAGACCCGTTGGAGGCAACGAGACCTAAATGGGAATTGAATTCCTGAATTTGTCAGAAGATCCCGTTTAGCCACCGGTTGGTCTTAACGCTTTCAAGGAATGCATGCATGATATGTCGAAGTATAAACAGCTTGACAACTTCTTATTTTTAGTTAACCGTTGTAAAGGTATTCTCTCTTATCTGCTCTTGTTATTTCAGTAGCTCCACATACCAGTTATTCACAAAGCAGTGACCTCACGCACCAGGTGGATCTGGAGTCCCGAGAAGCCTCAAGTCTTGGTAGCTGTATTTAATTTTGCAGCCAATTTCCCTAATCACTATTCACATTTATTTTTCTAATCATTTTGTAAATCTAGTTATTCATTCATCATAGAACTGGACCTACATCTTGCCAATCACACCTCTTTCACTGTAGTGATATCAGAATCAGAATCACCTTTATTCACCAAGTACATTTGCACACTCAGAATTGTACTTGGTGATATGGTGCTGCTAGTGATAGACAACATTTAGAGACAGAATACAGACAGCAGAGTTTAAACAAAGTTTACATACATTATATACAAATAGGTAGAGTGAGCATAGAACCATAAGAGGATGTGGATATACAAAAGAGTTCTAACTGGAACCAAAAGAGTTCTCCTATGGGGAAGAGTTATTTTTCTAAGAGTGTACAGTGGGATGTGCAATTTTACAGTATCAATATGAATATATCTAAAAGCAGAGAGATGAACAGAGTGCAAATGTAGTATAGTGCATATACTTTGTCAGCCCTTCAGAGATGGCTTGATGCGGTGTGCAGCATAGAGTGCATAGTCCTTTAGTCTCTATGGACCAGATGGCTGGTTGGTAAGGGCCACAGCACGGGGAAAGAAACTGTTCAGGTGGCTGGAGGTTTTGGTCATGATTGTGCTTGTGTATATTAGGTAGAACATTATAAAATATGTTTTAGGGACCGGTCGAAATTTACACAATTTTTACCCAGAGGAAAAGGGGGGAGGGTCATGTTTTTTAAATTTCAGTCAGGGGGAGGGTTTAGTCTTTTTTAATTTAGTCCAGGGGAGGGTCATGTAATTTGTAATCGATTACATTTCAGTATTTGTCAGCATTTTGGAATTTACGTATTGAATTCGACTATGTGTAACTTCGGTGTACAACCCTGCTCTCTCTCTCTCGCATTCTCCTTGCTGAGCCCGGCAGGGTGGGCATTTAGCTTTTACCTTTCCATTGGCTGTTCGATCAGTCCCTCTTTGTGCGTGGCGTATCCAGAACGTGGTCGTGTAGAGTATCTGGCAAATCAAAGAACGCTTGTAGGGATGACGTAGGGAGCTAGTGCAACAAGAACAGCGGTAGAAATGCCGCAATTCAAAACAACTCGGAACTCGGAAATCTGACTTCAGTGCGTTCAAGACAATTGTGACACAAATTGTGACACTGTCTGTGATTTATTTAGAATTCAAGGCACACTTAACCAGCATGGCTACCACAGCATTCTGAAGCGATACGCCGTCCCATCTGGTTAGTGGGACTATCATTTGTTTTTCAACTGGACAATGACCCAACACACCTCCAGGCTGTGTAAGGGCTATTTGACCAAGAAGGAGAGTGATGGAGTGCTGCATGAGATGACCTGGCCGCCACAATCACCCGACCTCAACCCAATTGAGATGGTTTGGGTTGAGTTGGACCGCAGAGTGGAGGAAAATCAGCCAACAAGTGCTCAGCATATGTGGGAACTCCTTCAAGACTGTTGGAAAAGCATTCCAGGTGAAGCTGGTTGAGAGAATGCCAAGAGTGTGCAAAGCTGTCATCAAGGCAAAGGGTGGCTAATTTGAAGAATCTAAAATCTTAAATATATTTTGATTTGTTTAACACTTTTTTGGTTACTACATGATTCCATATGTGTTGTTTCATAGTTTTGATGTCTTCACTATTATTCTACAATGTATAAAATAGTAAAAATATAGAAAAACCATTGAATGAGTAGGTGTGTGCAAACTTTGGACTGGTACTGTATATGGGCTGCAGGTAGCTTAGTGGTTAAGAGCATTGTGCCAGTAACTGAAAGGTCGCTGGTTCTAATCCCCGAGCCGACTAGGTGAAAAATCTGTCGATGTGCCCTTGAGCAAGGCACTTAACCCTAATTGCTCCTGTAAGTCGCTCTGGATAAGAGCGTCTGCTAAATGACTCAAATGTAAATGTAATATATAGATATATATACAGTGCATTCAGAAAGTTTTCAGACCCCTTGACTTTTTCCACATTTTTTTACGTTACAGACTTATTCTAAAATGGATTAAATACACAGTTTTCCTCATCAAACTACACACAATACCCCATCATGACAAAGAAATGTTTGCAAATGTATTACAAATAAAAAACAGAAATACCTTATTTACATAAGTATTCAGACCCTTTGCTATGAGACTTGAAATTGAGCTCAGGTGCATCCTGTTTCCATTGATCATCCTTGATATGTTTCTACAACTTGATTGGAGTCCACCTGTGGTAAATTCAATTGATTGGACATGATTTGGAAAGGCACACACCTGTCTATATAAAGGTCCCACAGTTGACAGTGCATGTCAGAGCAAAAACCAAGCCATGAGGCTGAAGGAATTGTCCGTAGAGTTCGAGACAGGATTGTGTCGAGGCACAGATCTGGGGAAGGGTACCAAAAAAATGTCTGCAGCATTGAAGGTCCCCAAGAACATAATGGTCTCCATCATTCTTAAATGGAAGAAGTTTGGAACCACCAAGACTCTTCCTAGAGCTGGCCGCCCGGCCAAACTGAGCAATCGGGGAGAAGGGCCTTCGTCAGGGAGGTAACCAAGAACCCGATGGTCCCTCTGACAGAGCTCCAGAGTTCCTCTGTGGAGATGGGAGAACCTTCCAGAAGGACAACCATCTTTGCAGCACTCCACCAATCAGGCCTTTATGGTAGAGTGGCCAGACGGAAGCCACTCCTCAGTAAAAGGCACATGACAGCCCACTTTCAGTTTTCCAAAACGCACCTAAAGTCTCTCAGACCATGAGAAACAAGATTCTCTGGTCTGATGAAACCAAGATTGAACTCTTTGGCCTGAATGCCAAGCATCACGTCTGGAGGAAACCTGGCACCATCCCTACGGTGAAGTATGGTGGTGGCAGCATCATGCTGTGGGGATGTTTTTCAGCGGCAGGGACTGGGAGACCAGTGAGGATCGAGGGAAAGAGGAACGGAGCAAAGTACATTTACATCATTTAGCAGACGCTCTTATCCAGAGAGACTTACAAATTGGTGCATTCAACTTATGATAGCCAGTGGGACAACCAATTTTTTTCTTCTTCTTTTATGGGGGGGGTAGAAGGATTGCTTTATACTATTCCAGGTATTCCTTAAAGAGGTAGGGTTTCAAGTGTCTCCGGAAGGTGGTCAGTGACTCCGCTGTCCTGGCGTTGTGGGGGAGCTTGTTCCACCATTGGGTTGCCAGAGCAGCAAATAGCTTTGACTGGGCTGAGTGGGAACTGTGCTTCCGTAGAGGTAGGGGAGCTAGCAGGCCAGAGGTGGATGAACGTAGTGCCCTCGTTTGGGTGTAGGATCAGAACCTGAAGGTAAGGAGGTGCCGTTCCCCTCACAGCTCCGTAGGCAAGCACCATGGTCTTGTAGTAGATGCAAGCCTCAACTAGAAGCCAGTGGAGTGTGCGGAGGAGCGGGGTGACATGAGAGAACTTGGGAGAGATCCTTGATGAAAACCTGCTCCAGAGCGCTTAGGACCTCAGACTGGGGCGAAGGTTCACCTTCCAACAGGACAACAACCCTAAGCACACAGCCAAGACAATGCAGGAGTGGCTTCGGGACAAGTCTCTGAATGTCCTTGAGTGGCCCAGCCAGAGCCCAGACTTGAACCCGATCTAACATCTCCGGAGAGACCTGAAAATAGCTGTGCAGCGACACTCCACATCCAACCTGACAGAGCTTGAGAGGATCTGCAGAGAAGAATGGGAGAGAGAAACTTCCAGCCTTGTAGCTTCATACCCAAGAAGACTTGAGGCTGTAATCGCTATCAAAGGTGCTTCAACAAAGTACTGAGTAAAGGGTCTAAATACTTATGTAAATGTGATATTTTAGTTTTTTTTTGGTATCTAAAAACCAGTTTTTGCTTTGTCATTATGGGGTATTGTGTGTGAGGGGAAAAAACAATTTAATCCATTTTAGAATAAGGTTGTAACGTAACAAAATGGGGAAAAAGTCAAGGGGTCTGAATACTTTCCAAATGTGTGTATTGGAGAAAAAAAATTTCACAAAGGTAAAGCCTTTACCAGTCCTGTATTAGCGGACCAATATAGCCATCTGTAGATGTGTTTTGTATCCTTTTTTTATAGACCCAGTCGGTATTAGATTGTTGGGGAAAATAACCTACAGTGGGGAGAACAAGTATTTGATACAATACCGATTTTGCAGGTTTTCCTACTTACAAAGCATGTAGAGGTCTGTAATTTTTATCATAGGTACACTTCAACTGTGAGAGACGGAATCTAAAACAAAAATCCAGAAAATCACATTGTATGATTTTTAAGTAATTAATTTGCATTTTATTGCGAAAACTGACTCATTCTACTGCTACTGTATTCTGTCACTTGACTTTAGGGATCCAGGCATTGTCATAATACTGACATAGTAGCGATATAACGCTTGCCGTAACTATTAATGACGAGCATTGACATAAAAGATAAAATGATGCAACCATTCATATTTACTACTACTACTACTACTACCAAGTAGACTCCCCTCAGACATACAGTGGGAAGAACAAGTATTTGATACACTGCCGATTTTGCAGGTTTTCCTACTTACAAAGCATGTGGAGGTCTGTAATTTTTATCATAGGTACACTTCAACTGTGAGAGACGGAATCTAAAACAAAAATCCAGAAAATCACATTGTATGATTTTTAAGTAAATAATTTGCATTTTATTGCATGACATAAGTATTTGATACATCAGAAAAGCAGAACTTAATATTTGGTACAGAAACCTTTGTTTGCAATTACAGAGATCATATGTTTCCTGTAGGTCTTGAACAGGTTTGCACACACTGCAGCAGGGATTTTGGCCCACTCCTCCATACAGACCTTCTCCAGATCCTTCAGGTTTCGGGGCTGTCGCTGGGCAATACGGACTTTCAGCTCCCTCCAAAGATGTTCTATTGGGTTCAGGTCTGGAGACTGGCTAGGCCACTCCAGGACCTTGAGATGCTTCTTACGGAGCCACTCCTTAGTTGCCCTGGCTGTTTGTTTCGGGTCGTTGTCATGCTGGAAGACCCAGCCACGACCCATCTTCAATGCTCTTACTGAGGGAAGGAGGTTGTTGGTCAAGATCTTGCTATACATGATCCCATCCATCCTCCCCTCAATACAGTGCAGTCGTCCTGTCCCCTTTGCAGAAAAGCATCCCCAAAGAATGATGTTTCCACCTCCATGCTTCACGGTTGGGATGGTGTTCTTGGGGTTGTACTCATCCTTCTTCTTCCTCCAAACACGGTGAGTGGAGTTTAGACCAAAAAGCTATATTTTTGTCTCATCAGACCACATTACCTTCTCCCATTCCTCCTCTGGATCATCCAGATGGTCATTGGCAAACTTCAGACGGGCCTAGACATGCGCTGGCTTGAGCAGGGGGACCTTGCGTGCACTGCAGGATTTTAATCCATGACGGCATAGTGTGTTACTAATGGTGTTTGATTGAGTGTGTGGACAGGTGTCTTTTATACAGGTAACGAGTTCAAACAGGTGCAGTTAATAAAGGTAATGAGTGGAGAACAGGAGGGCTTTTTAAAGAAAAACTAACAGGTCTGTGAGAGCCGGAATTCTTACTGGTTGGTAGGTGATCAAATACTTATGTCATGCAATGAAATGCAAATTAATTACTTAAAAATCATACAATGTGATTTTCTGGATTTTTGTTTTAGATTCCGTCTCTCACAGTTGAAGTGTACCTATGATAAAAATTACAGACCTCTACATGCTTTGTAAGTTGGAAAACCTGAAAAATCGGCAGTGTATCAAATACTTGTTCTCCCCACTGTATGTGTCACGCCCTGATCTGTTTCAACTGTCTTGTGTTTGTCTCCACTCCCCACCAGGTGTCTCCCATTTGTCCCCATTTATACCAGTGTTTTCTGTTTGTCTGTTGCCAGTTCGTCTTGTCCCGTCAAGTCTTACCAGCGTGTTTTCCCGTTTCGAGTTTTTCTAGTTGCTGTTTTCTAGTCTGAGTCTGCCTGCCGTTCTGTACCTGTTTAAAGCTGCCTTGGATTTCTGACCATTCCGCCTGCCCTGACCCTGCCTGCCGTTCTGTACCTTTGTGACTCTGCCCTGGATTACTGACCTCTGCCTGCCCTTGACCTGTCCTTTGCCTGCCCCCTGTTTTGTATAAACATCTGTGATTCGAACTGTCTGCATCTGGGTCTTGTCCTGATACTATGGTTACCCCATTATTTTTGTCTGCTTGTTTTAGTCAATTACAAAACTACATTTAAGCCAAGTAAAACATGTCTAAAGATGACTTTTTAACATTGCCTGTTCCCGAGTGTTCTCACTACTTAGAAAAACGTAATATTGTAGGGCTTCCCTCATGCTCCTTTTTGTGATGGTGTGAGTGAGTGAGTGCTCACTGCTAGCAAAGATTATGAATATCCTGAAAAGATAAGTCTCTCCGCCCTTACAATGGGAGTCGTTGTCCACAAAGCGGCATGGCGGGCTGTCTAGCTCCCGCCTATCCTTTATTTGGATTGGTGGATACATCTCATTATTGTAATTATTTTTTAAATATTCAATAAGGGTTGTTGACGTCAACCGCCTGTATTCAATTGAGAGAGATGCTATGCTACTAGCCTCATACCATGAATATGCATAGCCATCTCGAGACAACTCTGATTTAAAGTGTTTTTTCTCAAAATTGCCTGGATGTCACATGT
Source organism: Coregonus clupeaformis (assembly GCF_020615455.1). Lineage (NCBI taxonomy): Eukaryota > Metazoa > Chordata > Actinopteri > Salmoniformes > Salmonidae > Coregonus > Coregonus clupeaformis. The sequence continues at coordinate 155,185 of NW_025534643.1, forward strand.
TCTACTTATATCAGTAAACTCGTCACAACATAAGCATTACGAAACTTCTATTAGATCAAATAAACCTCACGCAGCAAATAAGACAGTTTTTCTTTTTTTTTTACAAATTCGATATGCTCTCATTGACATCCATACAAAAACTCCTTAATTGGTGGGTGAAACAACGAAAACGCCACCTGCTGGAGGGAGACAGATTTTCAGCCGAGTTGGGCTCTCTTCCTCTCTGGTGCTAGCTAGCTACCAACAGGAACATTAAGCTAGCGAAGACCAAAAACACAAACAAACAGCCTAAACAGCTACAAGTAGTGAGTGGCGTTACAAACAGACTAGACTAAACAAGTGAAATGTTTTACCTGTGATTAAATGTTTTCCACCCACATAGCTATGTGTAGCCTTCTTGGACACCAGGTCCCCACATTTCCCACACCGAATAGCCTGAAGCCACACAGGGCTCTTCTCGCAGGCTCTATTTCTTTATGGGAGCAAAGATGGGGAGGCTAAACAGTGTTTGTTGTTGAATTTCTACATGTCATTTATTTATTTTTTAATTAAGCTACATGCAGCCTACATTGAAATATTATTTGCAGTTGTCACTATGCCAATGAACACACCCTGAAGCACTAAATGGCCTGTGTTATACCTTATTAATAGGGCTACAGCATGCAGTAGGATGCTTTGATCAGTTGATTGACAGGTGTAGGCTACTGTAGAACGATAAACATTCCTCTAGTGTGGATGCTCGCCAACATTTTATAGTTATGTATAATTTATCGTTATAGTTATCGTCCTTGGTGTGGACGGTCCTTAACGCTTACATTGGTAAATGCCGCCCTCTAGCAGATAACATGAACATGGTATGAATACAGCAGTGGTTCTCTACAACGGGTAGATTTTTATAGAAATCATGACTGCAACATTGATAGCCTACTAAAAAGGGATTTAATATTCCCTGCTATTTTGTTTTAATGATCATTTTGGAGGGGGAGGGTTTCATGTTTTTTTCCAACGCTCGGGAAGGGCCAGGTAAAAATATATTTTCCTCAAGGGAAGGCCTCCATTTTCATTTCAAAGAGGTCCGATTACCTCCAGGTATCCCTCAATATAAATAACGTTCACTCCCTTAGATACACATCTTCAACACCTGCAGGACATTCTGGATTCTTTAGATATTGCTGTGCCATGTGAGACACTCCCTGTGCTGTCTGACTGGGAACAGAGAAAAACATAGTCTTCTTCTTCTTCTTCTATGATATCATGGCGGTCCGCAAACAAACGTTTAAAGTGCATGGCGCCACCTACTGTGCTGGAATATACGATCAATCATGATCTGCCCAATTCTGCACTACCATGAAAATAAAATTCTAAACCAAATAAATCCCTAACTTTTACCACACCCTCCCCCCTCCCCAACCCCATTAAACTTGATCTATATCATGCACTCCACCCTTAGGATTGTTCAGCATGTCAACAACCAATTCAACAGTAACATCTGTTACCCCAATATCTCTTTTGCCTTCTCCACAATAACCTTCAACCTGGCATTTCTGCTTTCCACAATCTGAGTCGTACTGATAATCTTACCAATAAAAACTGAAATTAAATGTATTCATTATCAAAGTGTCCTTTGACACCGCACATTCATGAGCACAATATTTCTGAACAGGCCTCGAAACCATGCCAGGACCATCAGCAGCACCAGCACCTACAGTAGGTCCACTTACTACAGGTACATCCAAGTAAGCTCCATTAGTCTGCACTGTAGTTCTACCAATCTGTTTTACGTCCTCTGCACGTGATACATCATGACTGATCCTATATCTCAGAGCCTCTCTAGCCTCTCTCTGTACCTGGCATCCACCAAATGCTGCACTGTGTTCTCCCCCACAATTACAGCACTTAACCTTCACATTGCTTCCACATTCACCGTAATCATGTGCCATTCCACACTTGGCACATATTTTCTTTCCTACATGTCCCATTCTTTGGCATTTAAAACACTGCATTGCATATGGGACAAATTCTCAAACATTGAAACTAAGGAATCACTGACAAGCTTTCACTTCTTTGACCCTCTTTCCTACTGATCAACCTTTTGGCCTCAATCACTCTGCCTCCCTTCACATTTTCTTTAATATCATCTGTGGACATATATATTGGGACCCCAGTGATGACTCCCCTCAATCTAGCATAAGCACCAGGGCTTTTAATCTTCTTCCCATTAAGCTTTTCCATTTTCAGAATCTTCTCTTGCTGAGCCTGGCTACCACACAATATTAACAATCTACCATTTCCAATGAACCAAGCTAATTTCACTTCACCTACCTCTTTCTCTACGGCATTAATTAGTTGAATAGGGTGTAAGTGAGGCACTGTGGTCTCGTCAAACACTATAACCACTCTCCACTCCAACACATCATTACTCTTGTTTCCTGCTTGGCCCTCTTTATGCTTTCTTTACTAGATGCTCCACTGCTTTCTGTGTCATCATCTCTCTTCTTCCTATGTCTTTCCACTACCAACCATTCCGGTCCTCGACCCTCATCCTCCCGCTCCATACCATCAGAACTGACACCCATATTGTTCGCATTCCAGCACAGCTGTTGCTTCCCTAACTTTTTCTCCATTTCCTCCATTTCGTCCGCACTACTCGCCGTCATTTCCGACCTCCAACCCTCTCTCACACTGTGAAACCTTGTCTGAGGAGAGGTGGCGAGCTGCACTGAAGGCCACACCTAATGCCGCGATCAAAACAACTGGGAACTCGGAACTGGAAACTCGGAAATCTCCGACTTCCGACTTCAGTGCGTTCAAAACAACTGGTAACTCCAAAAAAAACTGTGTGTGCTGCAAATGGTCAACATCAACTTTTGTGAACAGGGTAGGCCTATGCACAAAGCACGTTCTCTCCAATTGGTTGTTGTATATTTTTTAAACAGTACAATGATTGTATTTGATACATTTTTATAACGTTGAGCACGTAACAGTGCGGTCTAACGCCAACATATGACTGCTTTGTGGAGGCTGGGATGGACTATACATGGCTATTTCAATAACCAATCAGTGCACCTTCCAGCAAAATATATTGTACAACAAAAGTGATATGCATGTGCTAATTTTAAAATGATGTAAAGGAAATTAGCAACCCTTTCCTTTGAGAAATTGTATTATAGTAACCTGCCTATGTGTTACTATTTTTTTTCTCTCACGTCTTTCCTTAGTGTTCTGTATGCTGTCTGACACACACAGCCTACCTAAAAGCTAGTAACTAGCTAGCTCATTACTGCCAGGCTCCAGCTACACCGAGGAAATACAACACAATTATCATAGAAACAGCTGAAGGTTGATGGCATTTTATTGGAAAGTGTAAGTATATTCTGCCGGTGGGGGCTACATTAGCTATAAACAGCTAACGTTGGCTAGCTAAGGATTATGTTCGCTGATAGTCATACTGTCTGAGGCGGTCGGCCCATTTCGACATAGCGTCAAAGGAGCGTGAGAGGAGGTCTGCCACCACGTTATCCCTCCCCGGAGTGAACTTCAGCTGATAGTCATACTGTCTGAGGCGGTCGGCCCATCTGTGCAGCCGAAGTTGCTTGTGGCCAGTTCCTGATGCTGACAGTAGCGTTGTGAGGGACTGGTGGTCGGTTCGGAGTGTGAACAGACGGCCATATAGGTAGAGGTGCCACCTTTCGCACGCCCAGACACAGGCCAGTGCTTCTCGTTCGCCCACAGAGTACCGTTGTTCTGTGGGGCTCAGGGCCCTTGAGGCGAAGGCAACGGGCCTCTCAATGCCATTCTGCAGCTGTGAGAGGACAGCTCCTAGTGCTCCAGCTGAGGCGTCACATGTGACAATGGTGTGGCAGACGGGGTCAAAGTGAGCCAAGACTGGGGCTGTGGTGAGCTGACTCTTCAGTGAGCGGACCGCGTCTGAGCAGGCTGCCGTCCAGGCCCATGGCTCATCCTTCTTGAGGAGTTGGCGAAGGGGCGCTGTGGTCTGAGAGTAGTGGGGCAGAAACCGGAGGTAGCAAGCTGTCATGCCCAAGAATGAGGCCACCTGAGAGGCTGAGGTCGGTTCCGGGATCCGGTGGGCGGCTTCAATGTTCGACATGAGTGGGGCAATGCCTTTGGCCGACAGGCGGAAGCCCACAAACTCGACGGCTGGAGCTGCAAAGGTGCACTTTCCACCGTTCAGGGTCAGGTTGTTCCGCAGTAGAGCACTGAATACTCTGTGGAGTCGATAATCATGGATGTGGAGGTCAGGGCCGTGGACCACGATGTCATCCAGATAGACCGCCACCCCAGGTATTCCAGCGAGGATGGTGATCATCACCTTCTGGAAGCAGCTGGGGGCGGAGCTAAGTCCAAAAGGCATGCGTGTATATCTGAACACGCCAGCATGTGTGACAAAGGCCGTGAGGTCTCTGCTAGCTGCATGGAGGGGTACCTGAAGATAACCCTGACGAAGGTCAAGCTTCGTGAAGATCGTGGAGCCATGGAATTGTGCGGTCAGCTCCTCAGCTGTAGGCAAGGGGTACTTATCCGGGACAACGGCCTTGTTCACAGCACGGAGATCCACACAGGTCCGGATTCCACCTGACTTTTTGGTTGCAATGACCAAGTTTGAAATCCAGGGGGCAGCGTTGACTGGCTCAATGATGCCTGCATCCAACTGTGACTGGAGATCTTTTGTGACGTCATCACGCAGTGCAAAGGGAATGCGCCGCAGGGGCTGCATGACTGGGGTCACTTCCGGATTCACTAGGGGCCTGTGAGTAAAGGCTGTGAGGCAGCCCAGTCCATCAAACAGAGTCGGCCAGTTCTGTCGCCATGTGCAGGTAACCTGGTAGATAGCTGACCCACTGTCATCTCTCAGTGTGAATCCCAAGCCTGTGAAGAGGTCGAGGCCCAGGAGGTTGGCACCCCGCTTTGCAACATGAAATGTGAATGATGGCAGATGTTTGGTGCCGTAGTGTACTGGGACCTGGAGGGTGCCTACAATGTCTATCTTAGATCTACCGTACCCACACAGGGCAGTGGAGGGCTGTTGGAGTGGTAGGTGACTGAAAAACTTGTAGTAAGTGGCAAGGTTGAGCAACGACACCGCAGCGCCAGTATCCAGCAGCAAAGGCAAACCCACCTCACCCAGCTGCACAGTGCATGTCCTGAATGACACATGGTTGGTGGAGACGGTTCGGATTTCCGTGTGTTCATGTTGAGAGTGAGATGAAACGAAGGGCCTGTTCTGGGTGGAGCTAGTAGCAGGGGCAGAACGACACACTTTCGCAAAGTGATTGTATTTTGAACAGTTCTTGCATATTTTCCCACGGGCTGGGCAGTTTGAAGCCCTTGAATTGTGAGAGCTAGCCCCACAGTTGCCACAGCTAGTTCTGTTTGTTTGTCTGTGTGCCTGCTGCACGGGCATGTCGGTGTCTGTGTCCATGCAGCTATCGACGCGGGAGGGCGTGCGCAGCGCGTGATCGTTGTAGTGCGCCTGCTCGGGCTGAAGCTGCTGTGTGAGAATGGCTGGGGGCCGAGTGTATGCTGCAGAGCTGTCTGTTAGCATAGAAGAGCATTCCAACGCTGCTTCAACCTGGAGTGCTATTTTAATAGCTCCATCTAGTTGTAAATTATCAGATTCCAAAAGCAGTTTTTCCCTTGTCTTTTCACATAACGTCCCCTCTATCAACTGATCTCTGATGATCTCGTCCTGAAGTGTCCCGTAGTTACAAGAGCTAGCCAAATCCCTCAGATTAGCCACGTAGCTTTGAATGGACTCACCCGGCCGTTGGTGTCTCTTCCGTAGCCGGTAGCGTCGGAGGAGCACTCGCTCTTTCCCGGCGAAGTGGTTCCGTAAGAGGCTGACTGCAGCAGTGAATGTAGGAGCCGATCCAAGCGCTCTGAAAATCCTCTGTCCCTCTGTACCAAGGCAGTGACGGAGCAGTGCTGTCCTCCGCTTGTCGGAGATTGTAGAAAAGTCCATAGCTTCTAGATAAGTGTTAAAACTATCAAGCCAGTTATTCCACGGGACTGGAGGTTCGCCAGGCACGGCGAGGAATGGTGCTGGCGGTGGTAAACTGAATTCATCCATCCTCGTCGCCAATGTTATATCTAGCCTAGTTGTAGAAGAACGGACATCTGCACAGTTTCACATTGAACATCACTCTGTCGTTTAATGACATGTGCCACGCATTCTGACAACCCATTCATCCGTAACGCAGCACACTGTCGTAAACCATAACAACGTACAGTACGACGTACAGCACGTCGTACCATACATAACAATAGCTAGATGTAAATTTGCCGCAAAAATAAAAACATGTCGAACATAATCCTTAGCTAGCCAAAGTTAGCTGTTTATAGCTAATGTAGCCCCACCGGCAGAATATACTTACACTTTTGTTGGTGAACACATAATACGGAGAGGGAGTACAAACCAACGACGCTAGACAGAGAGGAATTTGCTTAAGCAAAAAGGCAGTTTATTAAACACAGAGATATCTGTTACTGTTAGCTACATGCATGGACCCAATCAATTGCCTCTTATGGAGACAGTTGAGAAGGATGTTTAAACAGAGTTTACAGCATTACTTTATACAATGTAACATAAAGGAAGGGGTCCTTCTTCTAGTCCCTTGATTGGTTCCCGGGGCGTAGGAGGCGGGTCTGCTCTGTCCAGAGCAGATGCCCCATTGGTGCACGGCAGAGTCCTCTGCCCTTGGCACCCGACCAGTAGACAGGGGAGTGGAGTTTGAGTGTGCGTGCACAGTGAAATGTTTGTGTGTCAAAGAACTCGTGGGGGAGTTGAGAATGAGTGTGCGTGCAAATGAGATGTCTGTGTGTGTCAAAGGAAACTCGTGAGAAGCAACTGGTGGGGGCCTTGGGCCTGAGGTGTGGGTGTTGTCCAGTTATCGTACTCCTGTAAGATTAGGCCATCTGGTGCTCTGTTCTTTGTTCGCTACTAAAATGTTATGCACAGACAACTAACACACTGTTAGTATCAGACACATGACACAGAACATTTATTGAAAACAAGCTCCTAACACAATTTGTCTTGCACAACCTCTTGCACAACATATTACTCAGATCAATCTATAACATTTTATATTTACTACGACACTTTCCAATAAAATGCCATCAACCTTCAGCTGTTTCTATGATAATTGTGTTGTATTTCCTCAGTGTAGCTGGAGCCTGGCAATAATTAGCTAGCTAGTTACTAGCTTTTTGGTAGGCTGTGTGTGTCAGACAGCATACAGAACACTAAGGAAAGACGTGAGAGAAAAAAATTGTAACACATAGGCAGGTTACTATAATACAATTTCTCAAAGGAAAGGGTTGCTAATTTCCTTTACATCATTTTAAAATTAGCACATGCATATCACTGTTGTTGTACAATAGCCTGCTCAGACGCGGTCCGCTCACTGAAGAGTCAGCTCACCACAGCCCCAGTCTTGGCTCACTTTGACCCCGTCTGCCACACCATTGTCACATGTGACGCCTCAGCTGGAGCACTAGGAGCTGTCCTCTCACAGCTGCAGAATGGCATTGAGAGGCCCGTCGCCTTCGCCTCAAGGGCCCTGAGCCCCACAGAACAACGGTACTCTGTGGGCGAACGAGAAGCACTGACCTGTGTCTGGGCGTGCGAAAGGTGGCACCTCTACCTATATGGCCGTCTGTTCACACTCCGAACCGACCACCAGTCCCTCACAACGCTACTGTCAGCATCAGGAACTGGCCACAAGCCACTTCGGCTGCACAGTCTTTCCTTAGTGTTCTGTATGCTGTCTGACACACACAGCCTACCTAAAAGCTAGTAACTAGCTAGCTCATTACTGCCAGGCTCCAGCTACACCGAGGAAATACAACACAATTATCATAGAAACAGCTGAAGGTTGATGGCATTTTATTGGAAAGTGTAAGTATATTCTGCCGGTGGGGCTACATTAGCTATAAACAGCTAACTTTGGCTAGCTAAGGATTATGTTCGACATGTTTTTATTTTTGCGGCAAATTTACATCTAGCTATTGTTATGTATGGTACGACGTGCTGTACGTCGTACTGTACGTTGTTATGGTTTACGACAGTGTGCTGCGTTACGGATGAATGGGTTGTCAGAATGCGTGGCACATGTCATTAAACGACAGAGTGATGTTCAATGTGAAACTGTGCAGATGTCCGTTCTTCTACAACTAGGCTAGATATAACATTGGCGACGAGGATGGGATAACGTGGTGGCAGACCTCCTCTCACGCTCCTTTGACGCTCCTACTCCGACCGTCTTGCCAGACGACAACGAAACAGAGCTTGTACAAATGCTCTACGCTCCTCTTCAGTCAGTCGTCTCACTGGAGGAGCTGAAGCAAGCATCGGAACAGGATCCCACACCGTCTACCCTGCGCACCTACATACGCACTGGATGGCCAGCACATGTGCCGGAAGAGCTGGCGACTTTCGCCAGAGTGAAGCACGAACTTTCTTGCTGGGAAGAAGTCTGTGTCTCTTGAGGGTTTTGGACTGTGGTCCCGAGTGGCCTGCGTGCGCGTGTTCTATCCATGGCGCACGAGGGTCACTTGGGCATAGTCAAGGTCAAACAGCGATGTCGAGACCTTGTGTGGTGGCCAGGCATCGACCACGACATTGAAGCCCTGGTCAGGGATTGTGCTGCATGCCTCCTCAGTGGGAAAACAGGACAGTCCGCCCCACCCCCCCTGCAGCCTCTCGCATGGCCGTCCCACCCCTGGGAGCACATCCAACTGGACATCTGTGGCGAGATCCATGGACACGCAGTCCCTCACCATCAGCGCTTCCTGGTGGTGGTGTATGACCTCCACTCTAAGTGGCCAGAAGTGGTTCCTGTCGGAACTGTCACAGCACAGGCCATCGTGGACATCCTAGACAGCCTGTTCACAAGGTGGGGCCTACCCCTCACCCTTACCACGGACAATGGGCCCCAGCTAACCTCTGCCGAGTTCTCCTCATATCTCAGCAACAAGGGAATCAAACACATCCGCACAGCCTACTACAACCCACAAGCTAACGGAGGGGTGGAACGCTTCAACCAAACGCTGAAGATTGGCATCAGAGCGCACCTGGTCCAGGGGTGCACGTTCCAAACTGCTTTGAATCAAACGCTAATGCACTACAGAGCAAGCAAACACACAACAACACAGGTCTCCCGGCATCCCTCATGCTAGGTCGTGAGATGGAACTGCCACTGGACAGACTCAGAACACAGAGAGTAGCAGAACCGGCGACTAGGCGCACCCAAGAACAGCAGGCAGTGACCAGGCACCAAAGAGCAATGAAACAGCGTTTTGACAAGGCACACAGGGTGAAGAAGTCGATCATTCAAGTGTCAGACTGGGTCCGAGCCCGACGGCCTCAGCGGTGCAACAAAATGGCCTCATTCTGGTCGGGACCCCTTGCAGGTCAGTCGACAACTGGGGCCCGCCACATTCATGATGAGCAATGAATCACGCTGGCACGCCAGCCGCCTCAGAAAAGTCCCTGCCCCTCAAGGAACACGAAGGCACACAAAACAGACATGCAGGCCAGAGACGCCACCGGATGGACCTCCTCCACCACTACCACCTGAGCCCCAGCCTCTGTGGGTTCCCCCAAGGGCCGGAGCCACAGGCGGTGGCGGTGGAAGAAAGGCCTATGCGGGCACGAACTCGCCCTGCTTATCTGGGGGACTACTTAACCTCTTTTCATTCTTAGGCTCCGTTAGGTGTCTTAGTCAACCTCCAGGTTAATGGACTGAACTGGCTAGTTTGGAGAGTCCATCCGTTTAAGGGTTAATGTTTATTTCTTACAGGTATCACTCTAGGTTCTTGCCCTATGGACATTTTATATATGGTACCAGTCCCTGGTTTTGGAAAGGGGGGGAAATGTTATGTATGGTACGACGTGCTGTACGTCGTACTGTACGTTGTTATGGTTTACGACAGTGTGCTGCGTTACGGATGAATGGGTTGTCAGAATGCATGGCACATGTCATTAAACGACAGAGTGATGTTCAATGTGAAACTGTGCAGATGTCCGTTCTTCTACAACTAGGCTAGATATAACAGCTATGCTAGTAGCTAAGCTATCGTTAGCGAACTAACCGGGCTAGCCGTCCAATCTAGCTGTCTAGCTAGATATTTTTCATGGTTTATTGATGACCTTAGGTGCATGCAGTAGATAAAAAGATAAAAGAAAAAAAAATTTTTTTCTTATTACTAGCTAGCTACCTAACAGGGCCAGTTGGCGGTGTCAATACGTCGTTAACACTAGCTTGCTCGGAACTTAGCTACGTTAGCTAGCTAGCTATTCTAGCTAACGTTTACATGTGTCCACTTAATTTGCATTACTACCTACCCGTAACAAGCTATCTTTCTACCCTTAGCAAGCTATCTCTGTAGCTAATATTTCTGCTAAAGCTAACTAAATCACCAGTAGCTAGCTAGACACGCCGTTATAACTAGTCAACTAGCTAGGTTATATCAGGGATTTTGCCAAATGTTGCGGTGGGTACCGTTTAGCTAGCTAGTTAACGTTAACTAGCCTACTTTGAAGTAACTTAGTAGCTAGCTAACTACTCTTGCATTGTTTCCATTGCACCGTAGTGATATATTTGCTTGCTATGTTTAAATGCTTTTAACTAATACCTTTCCAGAGGCTTAACAACATTTGGTCATACTGCTGTTAAAGTGGAAAACAAAGGAAGTGCCCATGCTATTCAAACTGGGTTTCCAGGTTGATGTTGGCTTCATGTATCCAACAGCGTAACCAGAGTGAACAGGGAAACAAAACAAAAATGATCAACTACTTGTTACTTAGTGCTTTTTACATATTCTGTAAACGTGGTGGTTTTGATGATCAAATGGTAAAGTACATCAAAGATACTGGTCTGGATTGAATTGATTGGTTAGTGTAGGGTAATTAATAGGCCTGTGACTAGTGGTTGTGTAAGACTGTATATGCAGTTCCTTAGAGTGTTAGCTATTATGAATCATGGCAAAAAAAATGGTTTGCTCTCTGTGAGTGTTTGCATCTGCATCCTCATCATGACTGTATGTATGCTGTGGCCACAGTTCAAACTATGATTTAGGCCTTTCTTGACTTTATTGGGGACCGATAGAATACAGTCAGTCGGATAACATCTCACAAAGTTCTACACCGGTAGCCTGTCTAAGTGAAAATAGCTATAAAGGGAACGCTATAAAGAGATCTGCAATTAGGATAGCTAGTCAACATTAATCTGTCAGTGTCACATCATGATTTACATGGCATTTTGAATATGTCCTCTGTAGCTCAGCTGGTAGTGCACGGCGCTTGTAACGCCAAGGTAGTGGGTTCGATCCCCGGGACTACCCATACACAAAAATTTATGCACGCATGACTGTAAGTCGCTTTGGATAAAAGCGTCTGCTAAATAGCTTATTATTATTATTATTATGCACGATTGCGTAAGTTAGATGTGAGTACAAGGGCCTGGCCTACACAGCCAGACTGTCAGGGGGGAGTTGGGTGTAAATGTAGTCATGTAATTGTAACCTCACTTTGGTGAAGGAGTCAGATAAGACATAGGCTGTATTTTGTCTAGGCTAGAAATCACTGCTGGATGTTTTGCATCAGTCTGTGATGAGGGTGAAAGACGAAAACATAGAAAGACGAAAACATAGACCTCAAATCTCTGATTTGAGGTCCACGTAATTCAAACTATTGTGCCTGATCTTACATTAACGACGTTTCCAATGTCCAGTTTTTATGTGAGTAAAGTCATACCAAAAAAATTAAAAATGCACCCGCTGTGATAGAAACAGGAAGTGTCAGTACAATTTTATAAATGTCGACAGACAATTTGTTCGTTCGACATGGTGGGATCTTTTTGTGTCGGTAAACTGAATTATGCGACAAATTGCGGTGGAAGCGATTTCCCTGCGCAGTTATTGAAAGAATAACCATGTTGAGGTAAATTTGCAGTCACGCAGTGCTATGTTGTGTGGTCCTCCCACTACGACTTGAAAAAGCATGCCCAGTTTATTAGGCTACAGATGCAATAAGTTATAATGAACTTCACAGGGTGGTGAAAGTGCACGGTGATGAGTTTGATGCTATTTTCCAATAAATATCAAGGGTCTTAATTTGTATGCTAGTGACATGATGATCAGTGATTAGCTGCCAATTAACAAATAAAAATGATCTTGCTCTTATCCATCTCATCATATAACCTAACCTGTCCAGTCTCCACTTTATCAGCGAACTGTTGTCTAGAGAGCATGCGGCTAGAGAGCATGCACGAAAACTAGATTGGACAAGTTTGCCATTTATTGCAACAGTTTTTGTGACAAAACTATCGATATAGTGAAAAATGCAATGGAAACACTCATGTTCGGTACATGAGAACTTCAACGCAAAGGTGTTTTTTATGTGAACTAACTTTACGTCATCACACACAGCCTTGTATCCGCAACAAATCCGTTAGGTGGAAACAAACCTCTAGTGGGAAAATGCGCAAATACAAAAAAATAAGAATAAAGGTGGACAAAACTGCCGCTCTGCACTTGAGCAAGGCAGTTAACCCCCAACAACAACTGCTCCCTGGGCGCCGATGACGTCGATTAAGGCAGCCCCCCGCACCTCTCTGATTCATTTACGTTACAGTTTAGTCATTTAGCAGACGCTCTTATCCAGAGCGACTTACAGTTAGTGAATACATATATATTTTTTTTGTCATACTGGTCCCCCGTGGGAATCGAACCCACAACCCTGGCATTGCAAACACCATGCTCTATCAACTGAGCTACATCCCTGCCGGCCATTCCCTCCCCTACCCTGGACAACGCTAGGCCAATTGTGCACCGCCCATGAGTCTCCCGGTCGCGGCCGGCTGCGACAGAGCCTGGATTCGAACCAGGATCTCTAGTGGCACAGCTAGAACTGCGATGCAGTGCCTTAGACCACTGCGCCACTCAGGAGACGTAGGGGTTGGGTTCAGAGGGGTTGGGTTAAATGCAGAAGACACATTTCGGTTGAATGCATTCAGTTGTACAACTGACTTGGTATCCCCGTTCCCTCAATTGCCCTATTTCAAGTAGTTGTATTTTATGGACAAGGCTGCACTACATTCACTATCTATTAGGTCTTGTGTTGTTAGATCACGTGCAGACAGCCTACCTATTACACCATTTTGTTTTGTCCAGAAGCATTAAAGGAAATGACAGATGGCCTTCTGCTACTGCATTTCTAGTGGAACCAGAGCCGTCCCAGGCAGTGACCTCAATGTCTATCAGCCTTCTCAGAAACACATAGGGATATGTATCTCTTCTCGGTGTTGATTAGTATATAGTTGAATTTATAAGAGGGTATTTTCCCACCTTCTGTCAGACACTGACTGAGGAAATGCCCTGTTGTTCCATCACATGTCACCTGTTACAGCCAATTCCCAGCACTTAGGCTAAACACTCTCAAATCCTGGGCCACTCACCAAAGCACCACTGTGAGGGTGTTTCCTGCTCCTATTTCATACGAAACACTTGTGTTGCTACCTACGCCACAGCCCTACTCTGATTGGTAACTCACCCACTGAGTCCACCCCTCTGGCTATTTTCATCCTGTGAAATCCTCGTTCAGGTCGAAGACACCTGCCTGTGACATCGGTTGTGACTTTTTG